>NW_010429768.1:6796-22214 GCF_000710305.1 Buceros rhinoceros silvestris | reverse complement strand
CCCACCGCGGTGGTGGAGGTCTGCATGGAGTGTCGCACGCTGGGCGTCTTTGAGCAGTGGGTGGTGTTCGACTTCGGCAGCCGCCCAGTCCTCATGCAGAAGATCAAGGTGAAGGTGGGCCGACGGGACACCCCCCGGCACGTCCCTGGCCACAGGGAGAACAGCCGCCCCGTCAACTTCGTGCGATGGGATAGAGGTAACCGGTTCATCGTTCCTAGCGTGCCAAGGACCAGTGAAGATGTGGATCTGCTGGCCAAGTACAAACCTCCTGCTCTCGCACTGGACTACAAGCGTGAGGGTGGTGTGACTGTTCCCATCACCCGTCTCAACTATCGTGAGCGGATGCACAGCTTCCTCTTCCGCGAGGAAGAAGCCGAGCAGGCTCTGATTGCCAAGTAAGTGCCAGGTGTGGATGCAGAGGGGTTCCTCCTCGCTGGGGACCACGCGCTCCTTGCCAGCCCTTAGGGCCGTGCTGCCGCTGAAGTCTCTGTCCATCTCGGGTTGGGTCCTGGGTGCCTTCCCAGAAGAATGGGAACCTGCCAAGACAGACGGCTTGCTGGGTGCTGATAGGAGGGGGAGGGCTGGGTCTCGTCCTGTGGTCGTGGAGTAGCTAGAAGCGCAGTCACTGGCTCTGTGTGCTCTGGGGGCCAGCAGACCCTCTCTGGGTGTAGGGGGCAGTCCCTCGCTGTGCCACTGAACGGATGGGCCAGTTCTTTGCTGTTCATTGGGGTGTTTCCTCCTTTCAGGCTCAGCCTGCGAGTCCTCATCTCGCTGACCCCCATGCTGGAAAGCCTCTCCGCGGGGATGAAGTTTGCCCTCTCCGGTGAGCTGTTTGCTAAAGTGCCTACCCCGTACAACTTCTCGCCAGACACAGACGAAGGGTATCTGCTGAGCAGGTCTGTGCCCACGGCTTTCCTGGCACTTGACCCACCTGTAGACGAGCGGGTCTACGAGGTTATTGTGGAGCACAAAGCCACCACAGAGAACACCATCTGGCTACAGATACCAAAGAGGTGCTGCTCAGATTTGAAGTTCCAGCCAAACACCTCGCACAAGGTGGAGATCCAGTTCCAGATTGACCAGCTGCTGTTCCGGCAGTGGCACCAGGCTGTGGACCGTCTGATGGATGAGAAGCTGGTCCTACCAGACGTTGCCAGTTGCTCTGTCCCCTACTCTCCTGGGTCACCACAGAAAGGGAATAGCAAGCAGAAACTAGCCATCTCCTTCATCACGGGCCAGGCGACCAGCAGCCGGCAGGTCCCGCCTCTTCTCATCTTCGGGCCTTTTGGCACAGGGAAGACGTTCACCTTGGCCATGGCCGCCATGGAGATCCTCAGGCAGCCCCACAAGCGGGTGCTGATCTGCACTCACACTAACAGGTTAGCAGTGGGCGAGGGAAGAGGCAACCAGAGTTGTGAGCCAGGTCCAGGTGAGCTGGTCCACTGTCTGCCTGGTGGGTGGGCAGGAGCCAGGGTGGACGAGGTGGAGCTGAGCTGCCCTTTTCTTGGTATGCGCTTCAGTTATGTGTTCAAACAATCAATGTTTTTTATTTAATACATCTAAAACTGCTGTAGCACTTCCTGCTAGGGAGAAGACCGACATGGGTGGAAGTCTGTGTCCTGCCTCGTTGGAGAGATAGTTAGTTCCTTCCAGCCTTTACTGTGTACTGGAAGAAGCAGAAAGCTGTGGCCTGACCTCGTGGGGGTTTTACCGTGCTCTCCTCACCCTTGAAGACTGTTGTGCTTTGCGCACATGCCAGTTTTTTGACTTTCCCAGGGAGAATTTGGGGAAGAGGAAATGCAGATCTGGCCTGGCTGCCACTGAATCCACCTCCAGAGAAACCAGGGCAAGATGGTTAAAATTAGAGCAGTTACGCTCAAAGGAGTGTCCACATCCGATCCTGCAGATCCCGCAGGCTCTCACTGCCTGAGTTTTTCATGTATAATAGATGGTGACTGCTAATCTTAGCCCGTTCCAGGCTGTCTGCTTGCACTGGAGCTTCCTCTGCAGATCTTGTATCGCCCTCCCAGGCTGGGAATGGTTGGCTGTCAGAGGAGACATCTGTGTGGCGGGGCCCTAGAGAGCAGCAGGGCCACAGATTTTGCTGTGGACGTTGTATTTTTACGTGTAGCACCGAGAGATGCCCTGGTCTCGAGTATCAGCTCCTATTTTAAACCCTACTCTCAAAACAGGCTCGGAATTGGCTGCGTGAACACTGGTTTCTTTGCGCATATGTCAGCATCTCCCATGGCGAGAGTCTGGGCGCGTGTTGGCGAGTGATCGGATGATGGTCGCGGCGTTCGGGAACAGCACTTACAGTTCTTTGGTTTCCCCTTTTGCTCCCCTCCAGTGCTGCTGACATCTACATCCGGGAGTACTTCCATAACTACGTGACCAACGGGCATCCGTGGGCTGTTCCCCTGAGGATTATAAGCACCGACCGTCCCGTCAGCCTGACGGACCCCATCACGCGGATGTACTGCTGCCTCTCGCCGGACCAGCGCTCCTTCCAGCACCCCACGCGACAGGAGATTGACAAACATCACATCATTATTACCACCTCCATGTTATCCAAGAACCTGAAGGTTGCCCCAGGCTACTTCACCCACATCATGATCGATGAGGCTGCTCAGATGCTGGAGTGCGAAGCTTTGGTTCCACTCTCCTACGCCACTTTTGGGACCCGGATTGTCCTTGCTGGGGACCACATGCAGATAACCCCAAAGCTGTTCTCTGTGGGGGATGGACAATCTGCTGATCATACCTTGTTAAACCGACTCTTTCAGTTTTACCAGAAAGAGAAGCATGATGTTGCCACAAAGAGCAGGATCATCTTCAACGAGAATTATCGTTCCACTGCAGGCATAATTGAGTTTGTTTCCAAGCACTTCTACGTCGGCAAAGGCAACGCTATCCAAGCCAGCGGGAACATCCCCCCCCACCCCGAAATCTACCCACTCATGTTCTGCCACGTGTCTGGCGTGGCCGAGAGGGATATAGCCATGATTTCCTGGCAAAACGCCTCTGAGATCATACAAGTGGTTGAGAAAGTGAAGGAGATCTATCAGAGGTGGCCGGAAGAGTGGGGTGACCGAGACCCGAAGAAGATCTGCGTGGTCTCCCACGGGATGCAGGTATGTAGAACCATGCGTTCCCCACCTGAAGGGGCTACGCATGTGCTTCCGGCCGCTCTCTAAATGCTCCCTAATAAATTATGGACTGTATTTGTGATAAAAACAGGGAATGTGGGGTCTTCCATGCCACCTGTGGGTTTTTGAGGCGCTCTCCATTTCGGTCGTATGTCGTGGGTGGTTGGAGCAGAGATCCCTGGCGGTGGAATGGTTTAGCTGAAGATTTCTTTCAGCATTTTCTAGGCAGGTTAACTCAGGGCAGGCTGGGAGCACTGGTTGGCCCAGGGCGTGTGGCTGCTGTGGAGTCACTTTCTTGGGGAACCTGCAGCTGAGAAGGGTCAGGGACCTTGATGTTGGGTGGGGGCTGTTTCCGAGCTGAAACTGTCTTCACTCATGCCTGGTTCTTTCTTACCAGGTTTTTGCAACACGACAGGAGCTGAGGAAGAAGCAGCTACAAGATGTGGTGGTAGAAAACTATGAAAACTTGCCAGGTTTGTGTCTTGTGCAATAGTTAGTCATGCCTGGCTGCGTTTTTAGGTCTTCTGTGGGCTAGGGAGAACTTTCCCACTCATGCCGGGGGCCAGAAGAATCTATTGCAGCTACAGCCACTGTGTAGTGAGCGGGGGGAGGAGATACAGGGCTGTTGGCAGAGGTCTTCTGGGCACCTTAACGTGGTCCTGCTTGCTAAAATGCAAAATACTGGCTGATCTCGTGGCAAAACATCTCTCTGGCTCCCCTGCCCTTCCCCCTGGCTCTGCCACGGAGCGGGATTAGGAGAGGGAGTGTCTGGAAATCCTTTGGCCGATTTCCATCCCATTCTGCTCAGCAGTTCTTTGATTTCTTCTTTTCCTTAGCAAATAAGATTTCACACTGAATTAAATCTGCACCCAGCTGTCAACTCGTCTCAAATATATGGACGTGTTTTTGTAGGAGGGTGAAAACCCTCTAAGTGCGATCCCAGGGACTCGAGCATGTGTGAATCATGTGAAGTCCCAAGTGCCGGTGGGGGGAGGCCAGTAATAGAAGAGAATTGAAACCAGGATGGCCCGTGGGTACCAGTCGCAGCAAAAAAATCAAGGAACAGCTCGCGAAAGGAGGAGTGTGCTGCTCGGGATGACGAGAGAGGGATAGGGCTGGTTTTGTCCTCAAGCACTTATTTTATGACTCACCCGTGTTTTTATTATTATTTTTTTTTTGGTAGTGTGCAGCTGGGACGCCTCTTGGTGAGCAGAGCTGACCCCTGGGGCGTGTTTCTGTTCTCCACGCCCTTCCTGGGCAGGCTCTTCCCAGCTCTGCTATCACCAGGGCGCCTCTTGCTGTTTGTTATTTGTTGTGCCGTCGGCAGAGCTGTCCTTGGGGACAGAGGGGTTTGGGGAGCGGTCGCTGCTCTCATTCCAGCAAGACCCTTGGATCTCCAGGGAATTTGGGATTCACAGAAAGCTCCACCCGTGTCTGCCAGGGGTGGCTGGCAGGGGCTGCTGGTGGGACTGAGCACGCGGGGGCTGCTCCTTGGGTGCTCACAGCTGCACTGGTCCGGTGCCCTGCCTTTCCCCTGTCTTCACGCTGTCCTTCCCTCTCTGGTGCGAGGGTGACGTTGTCCTCCCCGGTTCATTCCTGGAGGCCCTCACGATCCCCAAGAGCTGCTTTAGTCACATCAGGTGATTCCCATGATTCAGCCAAGCAAGGTTACATCAGCCCATGGCTGTGTAATCCTGCGGAGCTAGGCAGCGTGCCGAGTGGCAGCCAGACAGGGTCTTCCTTGTTGGATTTCCATGAGTGACTTCTCTCTTGTCCCCTCTTGTGCAGGGCGGGAGTTCCGGGTCATCATCATCAGCACGGTTCACACCAGCGAGAGCTTGCGCGTCTTGGCCTCCCATCACCTTGAGTTCTTCAACGAAGCCAGAGTACTCAACACGATCATGACCCGCGCTCAGTCGCTGGTTGTTGTGGTGGGCGATGCCGTGGCCTTGTGCTCTCACGGCCAGTGCAGCAAGGTGTGGAAGCACTTTATCCAGCAGTGCATTGACTTACTTGTTGGATTTGCATGAGTGACTTCTCTCTTGTCCCCTCTTGTGCAGGGCGGGAGTTCCGGGTCATCATCATCAGCACGGTTCACACCAGCGAGAGCTTGCGCGTCTTGGCCTCCCATCACCTTGAGTTCTTCAACGAAGCCAGAGTACTCAACACGATCATGACCCGCGCTCAGTCGCTGGTTGTTGTGGTGGGCGATGCCGTGGCCTTGTGCTCTCACGGCCAGTGCAGCAAGGTGTGGAAGCACTTTATCCAGCAGTGCATTGAGAAGGGGAGCGTCTTCCCGGAGAACCTGACGATAGCCCATATCAAACAGGCTGCGTGCGACAAGGAGAGCTGGAGCAGAAGGAGCCCAGAGGTGGACGAGGAGGACAGCGACACAGATTCCTGGAGCTCTGAGGCTGAGAACGTGAACCCTGATGATCCCATCCTCCAGGAGCTCTTAGACGAGAGCAAGAATGTGCTGGTGACGGTGTCCGAAGAAGGGCTGCTGAACGTGAGGTCTGAGCCTTCCAACCTGAGGGAAGACAGGCGGGAATACGTCTCCTTCAGTTCTCAGATGATGCAGGAGTATCTGCACATGAACCCCAAAATGTACAAGAGGTGCGAGCTGGTCAAAGAAGGGTTTGAAAGAGCTTCTGCCTTCACCCTCAACGACTGCCCTGCCATGAACATTCAGATTAAAGGCAGAGTTCACTGCGGGACAGCCTTCTCCGGCGACGAGGTGCTCGTGGAAATCCTGCAGAACAGCACGGCCGAGGGCAGCAGCCACCGCCCTCAGGGGAAGGTGGTGGGCATCTTAAAGCGCGCGGAGAGAGAACGGACCTTCATCTGCATGATGGATGAGTTTGATCCCCGGGTGATGATACCCATTGATCCCACGGTCACCAAAATATTTGTCCCAGGGCTGAAAGAGAATCCCAACGTCATTCCCATCCGCAGGCTCATCAATGGGAAGTACGTAGTGGTCAGCCACAAGAAGATCAGGGGGCAGACAAGGAGGTGCCAGTTATTCTGTGTCAAGGTTATCTCCTGGCGGGAAGGGTTTTACTACCCTTTGGGGGTAGTAACGGAGATTCTGCATGCAGCGTTGACTTTGGAAGAAGGCTTGAAGATCCTCGACTTGGAGTATGGGCTGGAGAAGGAATACCCAGATGCTGTCATGAAGGAGTCAGCCCAGTATACCTCCAGCAGCAAACTAAACTTCTCCAAGGAAACTCTGAAGGACTGTCGGAGCTACCCGACCTTCACTGTCGACCCCCCAGGCGCCAGGGATTTGGACGACGCTGTCAGCGTTCGGGATCTTGGCCGTCATTATGAGATTGGGATCCACATTGCCGACGTGGCTGGCATCGTTCCCAAAGGCAGTGCCTTGGACCTGGAAGCAAGGAAGCGGGGTTTCACCTACTACGCTCCCAACAGGGAGCCTCTGTGCATGTTCCCACCCCGCATCAGCCAAGACGTCTGCAGCCTCCTGCCAGAGAAAGATCGTCGGGTGATCTCCTTGTTTGTCACCATAGAAAAGGTGACTGACGAGATGTTAAAGGGAGTCTTCACCATGTCGGTGATCCGCTCGGACAGGCAGCTGTCCTATGAAGAGGCAGAGCTCTGCATTAAGGACCGCTACAGGGGAGCAGCAGACACCCTCTGTTTTGACACCCTGGAGGACTGCATAGCTGTGGCTTATCACTTCTCCAGGATCCATCGCAAGTGCCGGCTGCAGGAGGACTGTTTCTATGACCGTCTGGACGAGGAAACCTCCCCAGGTAACAGAGGGTCCCATCAGATGATAGAGGAGTTAATGATCATGTTCAACAGTTTTGTGGCCGAGTTCCTCACCAACCAGGAGGACACCAGAAATGTCACTCCTCTCCGGTGTCAGTGTGAGCCAAGCCCTCAACAGATAGCGCTCATGAAAAAGAAGTACAGCCACATCCTTCCTTTGTCCATCCATCTTTCGCACCACCTGGGAGAGGCTCCTCCTGACCAAGACTCCTCTAAAAATGTGGAGTTCAGTCTCCTGGCCCCCATCTGGAAGCACCTGCAGTCAGCCGCTAACGTCCGCGACTTCCAGAAGATGCTAGACCTTATTGTCACTGATGACATCCACCCGAATCTGGCCCCCGTGGCCCTGGAGTTCAGGAGAATGCTCAGCCGCTCCTATTTCAGTCGCTCCAACTCCACGGTCCAGTCAAAAGCGGGCCATTACTCCCTGCACCTTGACTCGTACACCTGGGCTTCCTCTCCCATCCGCCGGTACGTGGACATCGTGATCCAGCGGCACCTTCATTCCGTGCTCCGCAAGAAGCCCATCGTCTATTCTTCGGACGACATTGACTTTCTCTGTCATGACTTCAACAGGAAGAATTACCAGGCGACGATGTACGAGAAGAGAGCCCGCTGCCTGCAGATGGGCACCCAGCTGAAGTGCCAAGCCCTGCAGAAGATCTCCTTCGTAGTGGATATCGAAGCCATGAGCAAGCATTTTAAAGCCCTGTTTCCTCTGAACAAAGAGAGTCTCCCGGATCTCCAGGTAATTAACTACAGGTCTCTTCAGCTGATGGAGCAGCCCCAGTTCATGGAGCAGAAAGGCAGCGTCACGCTGACGTGGAAGAGGAGGATGTACTCTGCGGAGACGATGAAGAAGCACAGACTGCAGAGAGGACCTCTCTTCAGTCTCAGCGTCACCCGCTTTGGCAGCCAGACATGGCAAAAAGTGCTTGCAGCCATCAGGAACGAGGACTTTGAAGCCGCTGCCACTCTCCTTCAGGAGTACAGAAAGCTGGACCCGCAGGACAGGGGCCAGATAGGGAGGAGCAAGTGCTTGCACTATGTGGAGCTCTCCCTGCAGCTGAGCGACGGCGACGCGCTGCAGTTCCAGCTCACCACGGACGTCTATCGGGGCTTCCTGGTGCCCTCTGTGCAGCTGTGGTGTGTGACGCCGGGTTTCGACGTCTGCCTGCAGCACATGGAAAAGCCCATTGAGTGCTTCTCCTCCTACGCCACCCTGCCATCCAAAGACAGGTACAGGGATGTGGAAGATTATTGCAAGGTCTGGATGCCGATGAGCGCCATGGAGTCCGCTTCGTGTGCGGTGGCCGAAAACGACTCGATTGTCCTCCATGATGTCAAAATAACCTGGGCACAGCAGAGGACAAGAAAAGGACAGCTGCAAGGGAGTTTCACGCTGAGCAAAGAGTGCTTGAAGGAGTGCTCCATTGATGTGGACTTCAACCACTGTTACTTGTGCATTCGCTTAGGCGAGCTGAAGCTTGGGAGCCTTCAAAGTGACGAGGAATGCCTTAGCCAAGGCCTCCAGAACCTGACTTTTCTGAACAAGGGCAGGTCAGAAAGCAAATTTGTGGTTGATCCAGATACCTACACCTGGGTGGCTCACGGGGTTACTGACGAGTTCGGCAACGACAAGAAGCCACACAGGGATTCTGACCAGATCACAAACTTCTACATCCACTCTCTGTCTATGGAGACCATCCCTGTGGAAATCTCACGGCCCTCTGCTGAGTTCACGGTGGAGCTCATACCAAAGATGCTGCCGGACGTGTAAGTGTGCTCAGCGGTCGTGCCGTGCTTAACCTTTGGGACTCCTTTGCTGCACCCAAACAGGCTTTGCTCGCTGGTGGGGCTGATCCCCTGAAAAATCTCTCTTTGCCCAGCTCTGACTGGCCGTGCCGCTGGGCTGTTGGTGTTTGGTGGGGGTGGCAGCGTGTCTCAGATCCCTTCTCCAGATGGCCTCTTGCTCTTCTGGTTGACCCTGAGAATGGGGAGATAGGGGAAGGTGCCGAGCTGCAATTTCCCTGGGCAGCAGTTTCTTCTGTTTCCAGATTGCTGCAATATGTGTCATAAGAGGCAGCGTGAGGCACTGGATCAGGGGTCGCAGGATAAGAGTTCTTCTGGTTTAAGTTCTTCATGGAAGGATTTAATGCAACATCAAAGCAGAGAGAAAGAATAAAAGAGACAGTTGTACAAAGCTGTATTAAAATTTTTGCTCTTTTATGCTACATTCCGTTCGCTCTTATTTTTCTCTGTCTGCCAGGCGGAGGGAAAGGGCAATTAGGAACCTCAGGAACGCCTCCGAGCTCGCTATAAGCATCGCCCTTGGCCATGAGCCTCCTAGAAAAGGTAGGTGCAAACATTCACCTTTCTAACTGTGGGCCCGTGCCATGGGGGTTCCCTTCCTGGAGCAGGGGGTTCCCCTGCCGAGGGGAGGAGAGGAGCTGCTAGGCTGGCAGAGTGGAGATCATGCGGGATGCCCTGCTGAAGGCTGATTTTTTTCATCCCCAGGACTCACAGGGAAGGGTCATGGGCAGAATACCTTGGCATGGGACAGGGGCTCTTGAAAAGAGGCCACAGTTGCTTGGTATCTGCTGCATCCTCCCATTGAATTGCTTGTGTGCCATCTTCACGAACCTTCTTTAAACTTTTTTTCTTGTAACAGTGACAACAGCCAAAATCCTGAAGCGAAAATCCTTTGATCTCCCTGAGGAGAACTCCAGGAGGCTGAATCCGAGTCAGAACAAGGCTATTCTAGATGCTCTGAGAAAACCCTTCACGCTCATCCAAGGCCCACCAGGTAAGGCTGGCGGGTGGCATGAGTATGTGCCTGCTCTGTTACGGAGGGCAGGTTAGAGCTCACCTGTGGCTTTCCATAGGACCCTTGGTGAGCCAGGAGATGGTAGCGTGGGTCAGCATCACCCATCCCTGTTCAAGGCATTCCCTCCGGCTCCTGATTTTATTTCACGGCTAATCATCTGGACGCTGATCTAGAGCACGGTGTTGTGGTTACAGTGTTCTCAGCAACCTCCTTGTTTTTCTAGGCACAGGGAAAACTGTTGTTGGAACTCACATTGTCTACTGGTTCCATCAGCTGAATGAGGAGATGGCCATGAAGGAGCAAAAACTACCCCCTGAGGAGGATGAAGAAAAGCCCATGGGGCAAAGGTGCATCTTGTACTGTGGCCCATCCAACAAGTCTGTTGATGTTGTGGCTGGTAACTATCGGTTTTAACCCCTGAGGTGGATTGTGCTGGTGGGAAGGGAGAACATGTGGCCACGAGCAGGAGGGGCAGAAAGTGGGGCTTGTCCTCAGAGAGGACACCTCTATGCGGGGTGAGAGCTGGTGGAGGTGGGGATGGTGAGCTAGGAGTGAGGTGAAGAGGCGAGTACATGGCAGATGCTGGGCACCTCGCAGGCCATGAGCTTCCTCAGGTCATGCCGCTGGCACCTGGTGTGTCTGAGCAGAACTGTTCTCCTTCCCCAGGGATGCTGCTGACCATGAAGAGGAACCTGGTCACCATGAAGAACCTGAAACCTCTGAGGGTTTATGGGGAGGCCATTGAGGCGATGGAATACCCATACCCAGGGAGCAACCGGCACCTCTACCGTGGAGCCTTGCGGGAGTCAAAACCAAAGCGTGAGCTCAGGTAGGACCGCGCGGCCCCTCAGGCTCTGGGAACGATGTTCTCTGCACCGGTAAAGCTGAACAAGGCAGAGCAGATGGGCTTCCAATCCGCTACTGCGGAGCAACGCTGTTAACCTGCTCCGAAATTAATTTATTCGAGTGAAGGTACATGGTCTAATGTAGCACTCAGTCAGGAAACCCAGGTTGAAAAGACTCCTCGATGTTTTCCTCTGTCTTTTGAACAGCTCAAAGTCTCCGACTCCGTTCCTGCCCGCAGCTACTAAAGAAAAGTGGTTGGATTTTGTGTCCTCGGGGTGGACTAAGCGTTAGGTCTGTGAAGATGGGGCAGCCTGGCTGTGACTTCTTTAGCAAACGGGGTTTCTCCACGTGGGCGGGTGTGGTCTGCTTCACTGTAGAAGACATCACTTGGGGCTGTCTGTGTTGGGGCAAAGTATTTATATACTGACTCTTCATTCAGTGACATAATCCTGCATCATCGCATCCGCCAGCCACCCAACCCCTTCTGGAGGGACATCCGTCTCTTTGACGAGCGGATGAGGAGAGGAGAGGAGATAACAGACGGAGAAACAGAGAGGTGAGTAGAAAGAGACCCTGGTGCTAGCGGCTGACTGTGGCCGTGTGCCACCTCTGGAGGAGCGCAGGGCAGCCATCTGCCTGCTGAGAGAGGAGGTTTGGGCTGGACTTGCTGGGTCTCAGCGGACATGGACTCGTAGACTGTGTGAAAGCCAACGGATGTGGCCTGGTTCATGCAGTCCCAGGGACCAAGTGGAACTATCCAGAGAGGTTAATAAATGGTGTGTTTGGAACGATGATAAAAAGGGATTAGCTCGGGGTTAGTGGTACAGCGCAGAGCCTCAGCACTGCCCCTGCTCTGGTGCTGCTGTCCATCTGGACCAGAAGTCATATCATGCATGTGTGACACTTGCATCCTCCACCCTCAGCCCCTGCCCAGCTGAGCTCAGTTCAAAGTACAGTTCCTACAGTGTCCATCCAAAGCCCTTTTCTGGGAACTCATCCTGGGGAGGGAGATGGAGCCAGAATCCTTTGGGAAGGTATAACCTCTGCCTGGTTCCACCACGAGGAACCTGGAGATGTTTCCCTTGTGCATAACCTGGTGTCTTCTGCATCAACCACCAGCCACAAAAGAATGTTGTCCAAGGCTCATAAGTATGAACTGGAGCGTCACAATGTCATCCTGTGCACGTGTTCTGCCGCATCTGCCCCCTCCCTGGAGAAGCTCAGTGTCAGGCAGATAATCATCGACGAGTGTGCCATGGCCACGGAGCCTGACACCCTCATCCCCTTGGTCAGCCACCGCAATGCTGAGAAGGTAAGTCCCTTCCAAAGACGCCTCCCTAGGAGGCTGCTTTGGACTCTCAAACCTCTGCATGTCTTCCACCCTTCACCACATCCTCTTCCAAGTTCTACCAGGTTTTAAGGTTGTTCTTTGCAGTGTCTATGATGGTCTATCAATGTTTCAGCCTTCCGGGAGATGTTTCCTCTGAGGCAGAACTCTACTAACTCTAATTAAAATCTGGAGGCACGGAGAGGTTCATGCAGGTCTCTAGGTGCGTGAGCTGGGCACTATCTGTTCATACCACGTAGAGCAGAGTCGTAGGACCTGAAAGCCGTGGTGGGGAGAGCTGTTGCATCGGCTCCCCTCTCTGCTGTGTGTGTCAGCTCAGCTCTTTGTCTCCGGGCAGTTACACCCCTACCCTCTCCTCTAAACTTGCTCTTGGCTTTCTGCAAGAGAAGGGTGGTCGTGGGGCTGGATTTTGGTGCTTCTGTAAAGAAGCATGTCACTGCCCCGGAGAACGTCCTGACTCAGGTATGAAGTATTAACGTGACAAGAAGCACGGAGCAATCTCAGCAGCCTTACCACGTGATGGCTTTCTCCTCTCAGGTGGGAACCAGGCTGCACGCTGGCTGGTTCAGGATCTTGATGTAACGCCCAACGAGGTCCTTGACTGAGGTTGCTGTAACCATAACATAATTAATGAGCAACAAATGTCTGCGTGCAAGTAGCCTTTCAAAGACCCGAGGGTCTCCATCTGTGCCGCCACCCTCAGAGCTGAGGTGTCTGCTCTTTGTTCCAGGTTGTTTTGCTTGGGGATCACAAGCAGCTGCGGCCTGTGGTCAGCAATGACTTCAGCAAGAGTCTCGGTATGGAGAGGTCTCTCTTCGAGCGCTACCAGAATGAGGCGTGGATGCTGGACGTGCAGTACCGTATGGTGAGGCCTTTCCTCAAGTGGATTGTCTTTTCTCTCTCGTGGAAAATGCTGCTCTCAGGGCTTGCCTCCAGCCACTGGGAAACAGACCTTCTCCACGAGGGCTCTGCCTTCCTGGAGCGATGACAAATGCGCTTGCTGGCTGCCAGCTAAAGCACAGCAGCATCACAGGTGAAGCCTGTTGAAAAAGTTGCTGCAGGTTGAGATGTTCCTTGGTTTTTGTTCGCCTCAGTTTCTCCCCTTTTCTCTCCAGCACAAAGGCATTTGCGAGTTCCCATCCCAGGAGTTTTATGGAGCCCGTCTGAACACGTCGCCTCAGCTTTTTCGTCGGGACAGTGTCTTCTACCACAGAGGGAACGGCTGCTGCCCTGTCATCTTCGGGCACGTGGAGGGGAAGGAGCAGAGCCTCATCGTTACCACCGAGGAGGGAAATGAGAACTCCAAAGCTAACCTAGAAGAACTGGAGCAGGCGGTGAGGAGGCTCCTGGGGAACTGCTGGAGATGCAGACGACGGGCTGTTGTGCTGGGCGGCTCGGGATCGCGGAGGGGTGATGGGTGGTGAGCAGGCCGCAGTACCTGCCTGGCATCGTCTTGGGTCTGAAGCGACCGTGATGCCACCGGCCAGAGGCAGCTGTAGGGCAGGGCGACCCGGAGTGGGGGCAGCGGCGCAGCCAGGCACCAGCGCTGCGCTGAGGACAGGGAGCTGGAGGGCTGGTTCCCTCGGGCCACTGCTCCGGGGTGAGCAGAGGACTCTGGTGTCCCCAGGTGAGGTTGGTGAAGCAGCTGACAGTAGATGGCGGCATCGACCCGAAGAGCATCGCCATCCTGAGCCCCTACAACGCCCAGGTGGCCGAGATCAGCAAGAGCCTCCAGAGCAAGGGCATCCACGGAGTGACTGTCTGCACCATCATGAAGAGTCAAGGTGAGGCTGGCAGGACAGGGGACGGTTGGTTCTCTTGTCTCCTGCCTTCCCGAGGACTGAAGCTACATCTCGCAGAGACAGTCTTTGAGCAAATCCCACACCGGGGGTGGTTCCAGCCATGGAGGAGGCGTCCCCAGGCCAGGTTTCTGGTTGGTTTGTTATTGTATTGAGTCCTTTGGAAACTTCTGGGTGCCCAGGCAGGGGGACGCTGCAGGAGAGAAGGTGGAGGAGGTCTGGAGGAGATGTTAAAGATGTGCCATAACCCGTGCTCTTTGGAGAGCATCATCCAGGAGTCTGGTGGCCTCTGAAGCTGGAGGTGGCTGCAGTCTTGTGGGTCTTGCTGTAGAGGAATGAGCATCTTGTGGGGTGGAGGGATGGCCAGTTGCTTCCTCCTCAAAAACACCCCAACCTGGTTCAATTCCGCTTTCCAGGAAGCGAGTGGAGATACGTGATCATGTCAACCGTGCGCTCCTGCCCCTCGTCAGAGATCGATACAAGGCCCACAAAGAGCTGGCAGAAGAAGTACCTGGGGTTTGTTACCGACCCAAACCAGGTCAACGTTGGCATCACGCGAGCTCAGGAAGGACTCTGCATTATCGGTGGGTCTCCGGGGAGTGCGCGCGGGGGAGAAGGACGATTCGTTAAGGGGGTGGAGATCCCAGCTAGTACAGCCGATGGTCTTGCTCTGGCTGAAGGAAATGTCCTTTCAAGTCATCCAGGCTAGAAACATTAGACAAGTTTCTTTTTCTGGCTTCTTCTGGCCACTAACCCGCTGCCCCCACCCCTGCGCCAACAGGGAACCGGTACCTCCTGGAGTGCAACCCGCTGTGGGCGAGGCTGCTGCAGCATTACCGACGGCGCAACTGCTCCACCACTGCCCAGGGCATCATGGTGAGGAGGATTTCACCCTTCCAGCAGCGAGGACAGGCTGTACCGTGACGAGCTGGTCCCTCTCGACCTGAACTGCGCTGCGTGTGCCTTGGGAAGGACGCAATCTTTCCGTTGTTTAATGCCCCGTGGAGCCAAACGCGGTGGGAGAGCTGGATCCTTCCCTGCCCAGTGAGAGCTCAGCTGCAGCCCGACCTTCGGCATCTCGGGGGGGTTTCAATCAGTGCAACCTTGGACAAGAACTTTCAGCTCTAGCAAACCAAAAAGCATCAAGAATGGACGGAGGGGGGTGTGACTTTGTCGATGATGATATTATTTTTTTAATGATGAGATGCTCGGCGGAGCCTCCATCATTTGGGGACCAAATACTTCGTCCATTCGACGAGGGTGGAGCGGCTGCGACTCGCCGTAGAGGACCAAAGCTGAGTGGGACCAGGCGTTCTACGACCAAGACCAGGGAGTTTTTAAAGCGTCTTGTTTCTCAGAGCAGAATACCAATTTGCTGGTGTTCTTTTTGTACGTGAAGAAAGAAAGCAAAGAGGGACCCAGTACCACTCTTTGTCCAGCAAACCGCTGTTCTCTGCACGTGTAGCTACCGCAGAGCCACGTGGACTTTGTACATAGACAGACTCACTCCTCGCCCAGCGGAGGTTGTTCTCACCAGTGGAAAGGGAATGGAAAGCGAGGACCATTCCTTTGGGAACTGCGGGGATTTGTAAGCAGATTTTAAACCATTCCGAGTTTTATTTGAAATCTCCTAGAAGAGCCTCCTTTCCCT
>NW_010429768.1:4236-6680 GCF_000710305.1 Buceros rhinoceros silvestris | reverse complement strand
CCTACCCCATATTTTTTTAAAGCTGCTTCTAATTTATTAACTTTTAACTCTGTGAATGTGTGTCGCAGCCTTATGGCCGGAGGTTTTAAGAGCGCTGAAGGAGGCACTGCAGTGTATATGCGGATAACGTATTTTTTAATGTTAAGTGGCCAAACCGCTGTGAACTGGAAGCTGGGGCTGGCTGGAGGAGGCCGCTTTGCCCGGTCACCGGTACAGCGGCATAGCGGTGCGGTGGTGCTCTCGGCTGGATCGTGGAGCTGATTTCCGAAGCCCGGTGTTTTTGAGGGAGGGGTGAGTTTTATCTCTGTTCTGAACGCGTGAAGTGCCTGCCTCAGCTCTCCCCAAGGCCACACGCAGGGCTGTGTCTAGATGTCCATGTGGGATGGAGCCAAGGTGCCATCACGGTCGGTTTGCACCAGGTATACGCTGTGCTGGGACACGAGTCCTCCTTGGCCCGAGCGAGGGGTCCCCGTGAGTGGCCAGTGCTATGGCAGGGATTCATTGTGGCCTGTGTGTGCCCCTGAAAATGCAGCATGGCTCCTTCCAGGGTGCAGGGATGTGCAATAAGACCATGTCGTGTCTGGAAAAGTCCTTATTTAACGCTATTGTTTCTTCTTGTGGCTCTGTGTTAGACTTGACTCGAACCTGTGGAGCAATTTTGTTGTTCCTGTCCTTATGTTAAACTACCTTCTGCATTTCTGTGTTCATTGGGTTTGCTCTATAGGCTAGAGACCAGCTCTTGTCTTACCAACGCATAGTAACGGGCATGGGGCTGGTGGTTCCACGAGGGACAAAAGCCCGTAGGGAGTCACTGCTGCTGGTTCTAAAGGTGCCTGGAACAAGCTGGGGAGATGTGAAGTTTGTGGTTCCTCTTTGAAGTCTCAAAAGACCCCGTGGCAGCCTGATTTGGCAAATAGTATTGCAATTCCAAAGTAAGTTTGTGCGGGCATCATTTTGTTGAGATGCAACTGTGTGTCTCCAAGATGAGGTGGAGAATTGCAGAAGGTGCTGGAATTGTTGGGTAGATACTTCAGCCTGGTGCCAGTGTCATTCTAACCGCATCACCAGGGCCCCTTTAGAACCAGTGGGTCTTGTTGCCGTGATCTCGTGTTGGTGAAGAGTCTCACTCCTGTTGGTTTGGAGGGTTTTTTTGCTGGTTATCTCATTGCACAAACGAGGACACTTGCCCCAGGTGCAGTGGCTGAGCCCAGTGCTCCCGGAGGGGGGTGGCCACGGGTTTAGACCAAGAATGAGACCTCATGAAGCGCCTCCCTTTGCCCTTGGCGGAGGAGGAGTGTTTATTGCTGGGTAAAGCCTAGACCAACATGCTTCGCTTGGTCACCTGTGTTGCAAGACAATATGCAATTTTTTTTTTTCCCCTCTGAAGATGCATTTTGTAACTGGTGACGCTGCCCTAGACCGGCCGAGCAGCAGGAGCAGCCAGGTGGGACCCCGGGGCTGTTTGGGCTGTGAGCAGGGACCTGCAGGGCTGGTGGGGCAGCTGCAGTGGTCAGGGACAGCAGAAAGTGCCATTAGTCAGAGGTGTGTTAGACTGTTAGTGACAGCTGAGAATCATGTCCTCATCCTCATGCTCGAGGATAACTGTAGAAATTAATAAAGAAAAAAAGTTCCAGGTCGTCACTTGCACTCAGAGCTCAGAGTTCACTTTCGGAAGAGTTCTGTGTTCAAGCACTATGTTCCTGAAACACTTATTGAAGCCCCAAACCTTTGGTGACTCCAGGAGGCTGCTGCTGGGACATGGGGCAGCTGTCCGGGCACGGCTTGGCTCTTCCACAGCTCCCAGCCAGGAGGACGTTGTTGCAGGACACAAACACCGGCTCATCCAAGAGGGGAACTCCATCCCCTCCACACCAGCTCGAGCTGGAGCCCAAGCTGAGCGCGTCAGCCTGGGACGGTCCCTGCGGCTGCCACCATCACCGTGCTGGGACCAGAGGTGACATCCCAGATGTCCAGAGCCAGGAGACCCCTCCTTGGCTCCCCAGGAGAAGCCCCCTGGGCTGGTTTGGAGATTTGGACAGATCTGTGCAGGACAATCAACTCGCCGCAATAAATCGTGGGGGTTTTTTAACTAGAAATGAAGTGTTAAGTGTCACGAGGTGTGAATTAAGGGACTTTAAATGTGGCAGATTTTTATTTTTTGTATGTCTGTGACTTGCAGCAAACCTCAAATGATGTTTTGATTACAAAGATTTTTACCTGCTTCTACCGTTTGTAAGAATGAACCTCAACATTCCTCTTCTTTTGATATTTAAGCCATAACTGTAAAATTTATTATTTAAATAAATTCAAATCATTTTTATTACTAAAAGGTCTGTTTATGTGACGGTTTGGCTGGAATCTGGGCGGGGGCTGGGGGGCAGCTGTGTTTGGACTGAACCAAGCGGTGAAATAAGAACATGAGCGTTAGCTGCAGTAGGTGGCAG
>NW_010429768.1:0-4022 GCF_000710305.1 Buceros rhinoceros silvestris | reverse complement strand
GAGTCTTCTCAGCAGGGGCTGCTGGGACAGGACAAGGGATGGTGGGTTAAACCAAAAGAGGGAGATTCAGACCAGAGAGCAGGAGGAAATTGTTGACACTGAGGGTGGTGAGACCCTGGCCCAGGCTGCCCCGAGATGTGGGAGCAGCCCCATCCCTGGCACCATCCCAGGTCAGGTTGGCCCTTGGGGCTCTGAGCTGCAGGGGGTTGGGCTGGGGGAACTTTGAAATGTCCCTTCAACCCAAACCAGTCTGATTCTCTTCTGGTGGATGGAAAGCACTGGATGATGGAGATGATGCTTCTCTCTCCTGTGCTTTGCATCCGAGGTGTCCTGCGAGCCCTCCTGCCTCTGGCTGCTCCCAGCCGTGAGCTCTGGCAGCGGGAGGTCAGTGCTGAGTCCTGGATGCTGTGTGAGAAATGGGGGTTCCCGTTAACCTGGAAAGGTTTGGGGAAGGCACGTGTAAAAACCGCTGAAAACAGAGGGGGCTGTTTTACGGCAAGTATTTAAGGTTCACCTTTAATTTTCCTCATTCATCTTTATCCATAAATGGATAAAATGAGAAATGCGTTCTTGTGTGTCATCTCACTCTTGCAGGGCGTGAGTGCTTCCGCCAGCGTCTTTACCGGGGTCAGGTTTTGTCTCCAAGATAATGCTGTCGTGCCACCTTTGACAGACAAGCGTGTGCGTGACAGCTCTCTTAATCCTGAATTCATACACTCTGTTGGGCTGTAGGTGCTTGACCACGCACGACTTGGAGGGGACAGTCTGAACCCTTCCGTACCCCGTTTCCATCGCCCCCTCAGCTGTCACTAGTTCCACGTGCAGTTCGTAGAGTTCATCGCATGGCTCTTCAGATTTGGTGAACCACTTGAGCTCGGCCCAATCGTTGAACGCAACCGATTCTTTTCGGTCAAAAATCGGCGGCGTCTTTGTGTAGAGCGAAAGGCTGATGTTGGGGAGGACCATGCTGCCGAGTTCCACCTCCAGCGGGAACACCAAGCGGTGCTTGACGTAGAGCTTTCCTGGCATTTGCAAGAAAATGAGTTTTTCCATGGACTTGGAGAGCTTCACCATTCTCTGCACGATCAAGTCCCATCGGGAGAGGAAAGTTACCATGTCATAGGTCTTGACGTAAGAGCTCAGCTCCTCCCGACCTCGTTCCAGCTGCTCTAACAGAGCCGTTAACAGCGACAGCTGGACTTCAGTCTGGGTTTTCCCCAAATTCTTCATCCTCAGGAACTGGTAGGGGTTTATCAGCTGGAAGATGTCAGTGTGGCGCACCACACCATTCAGGAGTGTCACCATCACGTGTTTGGGCTCAACGTCCAAGTAAAAGCAAGACTTCTTCAGAAGCTCGATGTGGTGCTGGTACTGCTGGAGGTGCTGGGGGCTCAGGTAGCGGTGCAGGAACTGCAGAACGTAGACCCTCCGTTTCCTGTACAGCCTATGGGCAGCATCGGCTTGGTCTTCGCTCTGGGCAGGACTCTCCAATCTGCTTTCAGGTTCATCCTGACTCGCATCCATGCTCCCAAAGGTCAGTTACTGAGAGGGGAAGCAGCAGTGATACCCCTGAGAACCAAAGGAGGTGCCGGCCGCAGTGAGGGAGCGCAGTCCTGGCTGTGCCTCCTGACTAAACCTAGCTTGTAAATGAGATGGGAAAGGACCCTTAGACGGGAGGGAGTTCCAGAGAGATTTTCCTGTTCTACTTCTGCTTAACAGATTCGCTCTCAGGAGTTATTCTCTGACAGGCTCTGACAGAGTTTCTCCCGCACTTATTTCACCCTGACGAGATGCCTTTGTTCCCCCGTAAGCGATCGCTTGCCACCTCTCTGCAGAGGTCTGCTTTCCCTCTCTGTCAGCTGCCAGGCTGTGGAGGTTTGAGACCCATCTTCTCAGCCAGTTCCTACAGCTCCATAATCACCTTGGTGATTTGAATTAACCCTTTGCCCCTCAAAGCGAGCTGGAACGCACCGAGTGCTGCCTCACGACAGCACACGGGAGGAACGTGAGCGCTTTTCCTTGCTCCTCTGCCTTCCAGTGCAGCTGGAACCCAACGGTGTTTTCAGTGAAGTTTTGATTTCCCTTTCTTTGGGTTTAGTTTTACATCATCACCTCAGCCCTCGCATCCAGCAACAGGCAACTCTCATTCTCTGTGATGAGGTTAGAATTATTTGAGTCCTTGTGGTATCTAACTGGAATATTTTAATTCTTACATGTCTTGAGGAAGCTGATGGTGATATCTAGCTGACAGTTGCCTCAGTTGCCCCAACAGAACTCACAACGCTTCCTCAAAGGAATTTCAAGCGGTGTAAACCTCTCCCATGCCTGTCTTCTAGCTGCTCAACAATTTACTGAATTCTCATTCACAGCCCCTTTTTTTCCAGGAGAGCTGTCAACCTAAAAAAACAAGCTGTGTTTCCTCTTCACTTTCTTGTTTCCACAAAAACCCAAACCCACTCTAAACCAGAGCGGTGCCAGCTCCCGGCATCCCCGTATGGAGGCAACGGGGACAGCACATGCCCCGGGTTACGCTACCCCGCTGGCAGAGCGCTTTGGCTCCCCGCAGCAGTCTGTTTGCCCACACACGGAGCTGTGATTGTGCTCGGTTTCCCTTGCTTGTTTTTATACCCCGTTCTTTTCGTGCCAGAAGCAGCTGTTTTCCCAGTAGCACCGCTGTGTTTGCAGCCTGGCAGGCTGCTGTTGCCCGAGCCGGGGGCTGTGTGGATCCCCAGGCCAGGGCTTGGAGGGGGTGGAAGGTGGCACCCATGGGAGCTGAAGCCACCCACCACCTCAAACCCAGCCCCTCTCGCTGCCCTGGGCTGGGGGACAAGCCATGGACCCTCCGGCATGTCCCAAGCCTGGGAAGGTCCATGACCACTTTACCCAGTCCTATGGACACCAACCCACCTTGTGAGGTCCCGGGGAGCTCTGCCCAGCAGCTCCTACCCCAGCGTGGCCCAGCCCAGCTCTGCCTGTGGCCTGGCCATCAGCAGCCCTCTGGGCTGCAGTGGTTGCCATGGCAATACATTGTGATGTCGGAGGTCCCTGCTTGTCCTGGCCACTGCCCAGTCCCGGGGAGCCGCGGGCAAACCACCCAAGGACAAGGCTCCAGCATCTTGGGAGGACTCAAGTGCTGTGCCCTCTGCCTGCAGTTGGTTTCCATCGCCCAGCTGTGTCCTGGCTGGCCAGCCCCAGAGCCTCTGCCTCTCACCGTGGTGCTTTTTCATAGAATCGGAGAACACCAGGTTGGATGGGATCTCAAGGATCACCTGGTCCAACCTTTCTTGGGCGAACCACGGCTTAGGTGCCAGAGAGCGTCCAGAGAAGGGCAGCGGAGCTGGTGCAGGGTCTGGAGCACAATGTGCTGAGGAGCAGCTGAGGGACCTGGGGGGGTTGAGCCTGGAGCAAAGGGGGCTCCGGGGAGACCTTCTGCCTCTGACAACTCCCTGACAGGAGGGTGGAGGGAGCTAGGGGTTGGTGTTTTCTCCCAGGAATAAGAGGAAAAAGCCTTAAATTGTTCCAGGGGAGGTTGAGGCTGTCCCTGAGGAATGATTTCTGTCCCATTGGGGTTGTCCCGGCCTGTCCCAGGCTGCCCAGGGCAATGGTGGAGTCCCCATCCCTGGAGGAGTCTAGAGAAAAGGTTCCAGGATGACTTTGCCTCTGAGGCCAGACCCCCTCCAGCGTCCTGCTCTCAGTGAACGCGCGGCTGTTCCGCACAGCGGCAGGAGTTCTGTCACACCCCCCGTCCCTGTTGAAGAGCTGTGCTGAGGTGGGCTGTGAACTGCCCCGGGAAGTGCAGCAAAGTGTGGAACTTCCCACTCCCCTTCGGGGGGAAGGGATTTTCCTGCTCCGCTTCACTGCCAGACCTGACTGGCCGGTCAGGCGGTTTATTGCGGAGCAGAGACCAGCCCGTCTGGTTCACAGTGGCAAGTTCAACAATAGGACCAGGTTCGTCACCACCCCAGGTGGGCATCCTGCCTCCAAAGGTGCCTCCCCAGTCCCCGCGGTTAAACCTGCGGGTC
>NW_010429767.1:0-996 GCF_000710305.1 Buceros rhinoceros silvestris | reverse complement strand
ATATATACAAGGTTCAAGGATCTGGTGCGGTATTGGTTAAACCACGGGCAAGCTACCAGGCACGTAGCCATTGGACAAGGACCAGAGCCAGCGCCGGCTCCCACCAGGCCAGGTAGCAGCAGCGACAGTGGAGCTACCAGTCATGGCAGTAACAGCAGCAGTAGCAAGCAGGACTACTCTGAGGAGACAGCGGCAGTCCGGGCGACAGCAAGAGTTACTGGCCGGCAGACAGGAGCGAGCAGCAGCAGCAGCAACAGGATCGCCAGTCCCGTCAGTAAGCAGTAAGTGTAGCCCAGTCCTCCTTAGAGCAGTCCTCACAGCCCTCAGAGCAGGCAACAACTGAAACCACAGCAACTGTAGCAGCACGGGCAGCTCTGGTGCAAGGCAGCAAAGAGCAAAGGCAACAGCAGGCAGGAAAAGGAGCAACTGGTTTCTCTTGCGCGCAGCTTCTTAAAGAGACATCATGCCATCAAGAAGCTCCACAACCAGTAATATGCTGTGATGTGCAGCAGGGCACGGAATTTCTTAAAGAGACATAGTTCTGCCAAGAAGCTCCACAGCCAGTAAGATGTAGTGACATGCAGGGGGAAGGAATACTGTAACTGGTTTGCTTCTAACAAACCAAACTGGTTTTATCTCAAAACAGAACAAGGAACAAGACAGAAAACAAGTTTCTTGTTTAAACTTAGTTTCTTGAACCCAACTGTGCCATTCTTTCTCTCAAACGAACATTATATTTATAGGTATTTTGTGAATATTCTTTCATGGGCACCCCCTTGTCATGGGGAAAGAGCTCGCGTGCCCTTGTGAGGTTAAAAGCTCTGCTGCTGGTGGCATATGCCTCTGGTAGGGTCTCCCAAGCCAGACAGGTCTCAACTGAAGGGTCAGGATGGGCTCACTAGCCTTCGGGCAGCCACTCCAGGAGAAGGACAACTCTAACTGCAACTACTCTCCAACTCTAACATCTGGGCCGATGGAGCTCGTTTAGCCTTGTAA
>NW_010429766.1:15007-47476 GCF_000710305.1 Buceros rhinoceros silvestris | reverse complement strand
ATATGCCCTATACGTGAAAAAGTATGTGGCTTCCTCACTATAAGAATACGGAAGCAGAAGAAAAGATGGATCCCATGGTTGCAGATCCAGTCTCCCTCATCTGCTCCTGCATAGCTATACAGTTTTTTAATTCAGTCTTTTTCTAAATAAAGGATGCTGTTATGAAAATAAATTTTAGAAGCAGCATTATACGTGTGCAATTAGAGAATTAAATTATTTGAGACAGTACACTGCTAAAACAAAATAACATGCTATATCTACCATGTTAAATAGAACATGCTCACACTAATGCTCTGCGGCAAGCAAGAAAATCATCAAAAAAAGGCTTGTGTAGGAATTTCATCTGGAATTCTATGTCTCCAGATACATTTCTTTATCTTTTTCATACTCCAGCAAATTCAAGCTTAATAAGGCTCCCTTTTACAGGGAAAAAAACAACAATCTGCTCAAACAAACAAAAAAAAAATCTAAGGGCACAGAGGAACATTCATGCCATTTCCAAGTGTAGTCCAGGTGTATTTTTCTCTTTTAACGTTGTTGGCAAAAGAATATTAACTTTTTCCTTTCTTTAAAATTAATTTTCATTAATTTACAAAATATTTCAAAGAAGATGAAACAAGCAAACCAGTGTTTAACCCCGTTACAAATGCTGATACATTCTAAAATACTGAAGTATTTTATATAATTCATCATGAATGCTAGACTCATTTGGAAAAGTGATCATAACTTACCTGACCGTTCCAAAGATTTGTATTTATTTTCTTCAAGATCATATGAAACTTTTTTCTCTTTCTTTTCATTGTGATCTTCTTTTTCAGTTTCTTCTCCTGATTCTGACATACTGCTACCACTATCACAGCTACTATCAGTATCGTAGTTCTTTAGTTTTCTTAAAGGCTGTGCACTTTCTGGCATTGTACACAAGGGCTAAAGCACACATCCCCCCCCCCAAAAAAAAAAAAAAAAAGAAAAGAAAAGAAAAAGAAATTGAATTCCATCATAGTTCCAAAAGAATGCATTACTATCACATTAGGTCCCAGATCCAGGCCGGTTGATTTGTACGTAAACAAATGGGAGGGTAAACCCTCCCAAATTAGATGGGAAGATTGCCCTTAGTTTTAGAATAAATACTTAAATATTTCATTAAATTCACTACCCAGTAATCCTAATCTTTCTCACATGAAGAGCAGCATAACATAGTAAGGGGGAAAAAAAATTATTTTATTTCAAGTACGACTTACACTATCAGACATGTTGAATTATAGTTTGAAATCATAAACCAAGCGATATCGAATACCATTTACAATCAGTTTCAGTCCCCCACTGATATTTGCACTCACTGAAGCTATACTTTAACAACGATCAACAAGAAGTAAAGAATACAGCAGGGAGCTTTGTCTGTTAAGCCTCTGAAAGAGAAAGTGATTAATCCACATCCTGCAGAAAGCAGAAACTGGAAGAATACAGCAAGCTATACTAGGTGTTTTTGGTATCCTGCATGCACATGGGATTTGGTGTCATTAGCTAATTAATCTTGTGCTACTACCAAGGATACCACGAGATAAAAATCAAAAAGTAGGAGACAGAGAAAGTGATGAAGAACAGAAGTTACTAATGAAAGCTCTTCTTCCACCTACCATCAGGCAGACAAGAAAAATACAATATCCTCCATTAGATCTATTTTCCTAAAAAGGCTCACGTGGTCACTTTTTTTTCCTACACATTTTCTTTCTAGTAACTCCCAGCTATAAGAAGCTATGGTGATGGCTTCATCCTCCTAGTCATCTAATGGACCGCAGTTAAAACTCTTATTTTAAAAAAATTAGTATCATAATTTCTGAACATATTTTGGGTCAGAGTGACTTTCAGGATTAATTTAAATTGTCCTATTAGCTTAATGTAATGCACCTAGATTTATTGTGAAGGGCAATAGAAAAAAGCCCCAAAGATACTGTTCCTGCAATATAACTCTTTATGACTAAACATCTGCTACCTAAACTTCTACTCCAGCCAAGGAAAGAAAGAGATGTCTGCCACGAACTTAAAAGCAACAGTACGTTTACGCAAGCCCAAGCTATTAGACCAAAGAAGGAAGAGTTAAAGAAGAATATCCCATTAAGGAGAGCCATAGCAATTGTTCAATAACCCAAAGAATATTTTGGTATCTACCTGCTGAAAGGACAAATTAAGGTGTCTCAATATTTACTGCTTTCTCAAAAACAGCAGTCCTAATCACAAAATGCTGTGTATCATAGAGGTACATTGACCAGACATTCCTGATGAGTTATACAAGGTATAATAAACATCAATCAAAAATCACAGGGGCTTTAAGGTAGATCTCATTCCACTTAACATGCACATTCCTCACACATTCTACACTACACAGTAAGAACATCCTGACAAAGACTTCACATCAGTTAACAAAGAATAATAGAAGAAAGGTCAAAGAAATTACAAAAAGAAACAATGACAAATAATAGCTAGATCTGGGTTTAAACTGACCTCTTAAAATAAGAGATATTTGATTGCTTAGCAATTCTAATCACCTTGATTTTCCCCTTAAGCTAACCTGATTTTTCTTTGATTAAACTCATCTGATTATATATCAGAAGAATAAAAACAAAAGTAATTGCTCATGCCCTCTAAAATACCCGTTATGTTATATCCTTAGTTCTTTTTCCTGCACAAACAGGTGCAACCTAATAAACATGATTAAACCTTACTTACAGTGTGTAAGTATAAGGTGCCCTCTAGAGGCTACAAATAAACTAGGCATTTCCAGAACGTATTTACCTAAGTAGAATGCAGTAATACTTTAATTGCAGGCAAAGATCCCCTCATTCTGGGACTTTCTTGACTGCCTGTTTTCTACTCTGAACTCCTGATCATATTCAAATAAATAAACGGCTGAAATTTCTAGCAAATAAGGATTAGTTGTTACATGGAAAGCTTGTTTATACATACACACTCCTCTACCCTTCAGATACATACAAAAGTATATATAAATGTGTATGTATACAGGTGTTTCTATGCATGGAAGAGGTTGAGGAGGAAAGCATCTCTCTCTCCTAACCATTTCAGCTGTTCTGTATAGAGTTTTCTGAGTCCTGACCGTTCCTTTTGCCGAGGAAGAGAGTGCGCCCAAGGCAGAGCATCTGACCTTCAAACAGCATTTTCTGTCAGCAGGCCAACTGCCAGCTTTTAAGGAAGAACAGGACTGTGTGACCATCTGAAAGAAGCTTTCATTCTGGGTAGCATAACGTGAAAAGTGCTGTTCCCTCAGGTTTGTTTTGTCTAGTAGATCTGTGTGATCTTGCATGTGATATTTTTTTAATATGCTAATGGATCTTTACTTGTAGGATTTTGTGGTTACAGGAGGAGTTTTACAGCTGGATTATTCTCTTATCTGATAGATTGACAGGCAATAGTACTGCTGTCTACCTCACTCACCAGATTTCTATACAGATATATATTGTATTCTACATATCTCATAGAGACCCTTTACAAAGAGGTGGCCAGACAAACACAGAATATTAGCCATATGCACCTTACCCCTTACAGGAAAGAGGTGATGCTCTTTTTGTACAAGATACAAGGATCATCCGCAATGGGCATCTATATTTCAAAGGGATTGCACAGGATATTATGCAACCAGGGAAGTCTCCAGTCACTTGCCTTCACTGTAGGTTTAAATGATTGATAAGTACATCAGGACCCTAAAAAGGATGCAGGAACAGAGATCCTGTACAGCATGAAGTGTGCACACTGCAAAGAAACGAAACAGTCTCCTGGATAAGCTAGTTTCATTGCCTGCCCTTTTGATTTCATCAATTTTATGCAAAAAAAAAAAGTGGGATATTGGTCATAAGCGATTTTTTCTTTCTCCTATAAGTGCAAACAATATTGCACTAGTAGAGCAGCTTGTAAGCAACAGAATCCATTCATCTGCTGTAAAAAACAACCTTGTCAAATAGTCTTACTCACAAACTTAAAACTAATTAAGAGAGGTTTCACAATTTGGGCTCGGTCCCCTATTCAATGTTTATGGCCTCCAACTTGGAAATGGCTTGTGTGCAACCAGTGTAGAGATAGTATAGATCATCTGTGTGCATACAATCAACTAGACAGATGATCTTTAAGGGCTGCTGGGAAAAGACAGAAGGAAAAACGTGACTGAGATGTTAAACTTGAATTAAGTGACCCTATGTAAAAGAACTGAAAACAAAACTTCAAGGAAAAGAATCCCTGAAGAATGTGGATTGAGTATGTTGCTAGGATGAACGAGATTTTTTTTTTTCTTTTTCTTTAAACGAATCCACCACTAAAGCACTAGCTCACAGAATCCCCATATTTGTAATGAGGTTCCTGCAAATCTATCCTAATACCAGATTGGGTATGCAGATCCTCTTTCCAGTATGCAGGCCTGTAATAAGATGTAACTCTTTGGATGCCTGCACATATCTAAAGTAACCCTGCAAGCTCAGGATAACTGTCAGCATTCGTTTTGTATAGAAATTTCCGGATTTGTACACCATGCAATCAGAAACATAAAATGCTGTAAAAACAAATTACATGCATCCATAAACAAATCCATCAGGAACATAAATGTTCCTTCCATAAAAGTCTTCTAAGCAGACGTGACCTAAAATGTTTGCAGGATGTAAGAAACATACTTATTTTAGACAAGCCCAAACTATTTATCTTTACCGGCTTACAGAGGTACAGAGTGTATTTAAGGCAAAAAGACTTGCATGAACTATGCGCACAATGAGGAAGCATTAAGCTAAAAATAATATAATAAAAATTCACTTTAAAAGCAGATTTTTGGATACAAAACAGGTTCCAAGACATACTGTACAACCCTTCTAGCAAGTAAGCAAGCTACAGACACATCATAATCATAATTAATCCTTTGAGCTTCCATAGCGCCTCTTATCACTTGATCTGAAAATTCCTTAGAGGCACTAATTGATTACAGATGAAAGCATTCTTTTGAGATAGGCTATGGATATAAAAAACATTTCACACACTGAAATCAAGAATCTCTTGTACAACAGTTATTGCCACGTTGCCACAACAATTCCTCAAAATAGTTTAGAGAGGAAAAGAAGGATCTCGTCTCCAGTTAAAATTTTAATGGCATTTACTTGGGCAAATGGTAGTTATGCTTCTCTTCATATTTAAAAAAAAAAACAAGGCCAATGGCAGTCTGACGAAGAAAACTTCCATCAGGATCAGCTAACGAAATTCCCCACTCAGTATTTTACAGAGTGCAATAAAACATCCGTATCTAAGTCAATTACCTTAGGTCCTCGCTGCCTGGTGCATTTTCCCATTAGTTTTTCATCATCTATTTCACACTGCTCCAGAAGATCCAAAATGTCCTCTTCCTACAAACGGGAATTTCACCACAATTAATTCAAAGCAGGACATATCCTATTCTTTCAAAATTCAAGCACCAGGCGGTAGGGATTTGAAATTATTTTGATTACTAATTTCTGAACAAGACTAGGAAGCCCTTCACAGGAGGATATAGAAGCATTTCTTCTGATGCGTGCATCTCTGCTTGCCATCAATGTGAAATTGAAAGTAAAAGTCGAGCCTTAACATTTATTAAAGATGAAAGGGTTGAATAAAAATTCCTGTAAAAATGCTGGATTATGCCAACTACGAAGTTGGAAAATTATTTCTCAGATTTCACATTAAATCACGTTAGTTGGTTATCTTGAATATAGCCATTTTCCTGCTGTCTCTTGACTACATAAGCAGGCAATCAGGCAGATTTTTTGGATGCCTTAAACTAATGGAACTGGTTTTATGACATCTCTTGTTCCAGTCCATACAAGTAGAAGAATAGGCTGGGGACATTAGTGGAGGAAGAAGGAGGCAATTACCAGCTCAAAAGCAGTTTCTGCCAAGCTCCGGTTTGGCCAGGGGAAGGCTGAAGGTGAGGGAAATGGTAAAGTAGCTTAAAGAAGCCATTTTTCTATCTATCTATCTATCTATCTATCTATCTATCTATCTATCTACCCTGTCTCCACCCTGCATCCACTGCAGTTCATCCAGATGCAAGGATCTGGCCCAGAAGCTGCACAAAGAATAACAATAAAATGATGAAAACATTATCAAATGCTATTTATTAGCCATTATTGTGAAACTAATCCACAAGGTCATGAATTCCTAAAGCCAATGGTTCTTGTGCTTCAGTACCTTCATTCTTTTTAAAGGGTTATTCATTTCCCGCTGAAGTGAAGCTGCTCTCCCAGCAAGAAACGTCTGGAAAGCAGTGGCTAACAAACTCTCATACTTTTCAAGTAATGACTTATCATCAGGAGGGTAAATTCGCCTGAAATAGGGGGGAAAAAGTTGAGTTTCAGACAAAAGCTGGGCTACTTAACACACTAGGAACAAAAGTAATGGAGCTAATTCACAGTCTTCTATAATGCATACACATCCCAACTAAAATAATTATATAATGGCATATCATACAACATATACTGTGAACATTTCTCTCTAAATCTAATTTTAACCCAGTGAACACATTCATGTTTAAAGCAGCAATTAAGACAGTCAAAAGAAATACCATGCAGGTCATTCCAGACATATGCCAAAATGCAGTGTTCTGAAATTTCAGTGAGTGTGAATGATGCATGCAGGTGTGAATGACTCATGAAATAGTAACAAATTCAAGGCCACAAAATAATTTGTACTAGCAATAAAATTTCACAGAACAATGACAATATCCGAACAATTGCTTTAAGTTAATGAGCATGATGTAAATTAATGTAAAATAATGGAATATGTACTGCATTTGAATGCTAAATCCTCCAAAATAATGAACAGGAAGAAATAGATACTATAAGAAAAAAAATAATTTCTGGTACACCGATGTACAGGGTGACACCGATTTTCCTTTAGAGCAGCTACGCCATTATTCTCTAAAATCACAGGCAAGGAGATTATGACGTGAGAAGCAGGACTTGGTGATTTATTCATGCTCATCAAGCAACAATGGGCTTTGAAGAAAACCACTCCAATCATTTGTCATGAATGCCTGAAACACAGCCAGAAATTATGAAGGTGGAAGACAATTTTCTAATATATTTAAAAAAATAAACCAAAAGTTAATTCTGCCTGCACTGCGCAAAGCACAGGTACCATGTACATATCAGCTCGCATTATGTGACTTATGGTTTCGTGGATCTTTTGTGAACTTTTTACAAGGTTCTTTCTCCTTCTTCCTTTTCACTCTTCTCCTCCTTGAAAAGGTATCTTTCATGATCATTTTGTTGCAATGAAAAAACGATCATTATGATGCCATTAGACTCAGGGCAGTTCAAGAGCAAACCAAAGATGGTTCTGGTTTGCATACAGCACTCGTAGGAGCTCTAATCTGGTTCCAGTGAGCACTTTTTTAATGGTGTGGATTCTACTGCTGAAAAAGTGCCAAAGAACAAGACTTTAAAGAAAGGATATTCTTTACAATATATGTAGAAAACCACTGCTGCTAAAGGCCATTTCAAAGTCATATACATACTTTTTTCAGTTCCTCATGAATTCACAAAAGCTTGAAAGCACGGCTTCTACTTTGACAACCCCGGGACTCTCACTGGAATCAGTGGGCTAGTTGTGCTTGCAGACACCTGACTAAGCCAATCACTCAGCTGACATCCACAGATTAAATCAAAGCCTGCTGAAGCTGATTTTAGTTTCTCTGGGTTTTTATTCAGAAAGTAATATTAATCCATGCAATAATACTAGCACCCAAAATTTCCATGGTTCTGTGGCAATGCCTGACAGAAGCTAGTCCTGCTCTGCAGGGGAAAAACACAGGAGAAAGTACTGCACAACACTCAGATAAAATTTCTCTGCATGTCTAGCCAAGATTCCTTTACTTCTCAGGCCCTGTTGACTCTTCAGCCTTTTTGCAGACACTTGGTAATAAGAAGTCACAGTGCTGTTGTGCCCTTTTACACGTGCACACTACTCATAAAATGATACCTCACTTTTCCAGAGGAAAAAAAAGTATTTTTGTATTTTTATTGATTTACATTAAGCAAAAAGCTAAATAAAGAGAATGTCTGACTCACTTTCAGTCAAGAACTGAATAAGCAACCTAAAATGTGGTCAGTTAAAAAGTTAGACTTCAAACTTATATCAAAAAAAATGTATTCAAGTGTCACAGTATTTTTCTTATAGTCTAAAAAGCATGAAAGTAACTGCTTCATTGTGTGAGTTTTTTTGCTGTACTAGTTCAGATCCACATATGCCAAGAAAGGATGTAATTAAAACTGGGAATGTTACAAAGAAAAAACTTTCTGTAAGCAAAATGTTAATTCATCAAAAACAAAAATTTCACAGAAACATCTATGAGAACTTTACTGGGAATTATAGAACATCTGCTCCAAAAAAGCAAAGATAACTAACTCTGACAAAATATGCGAACTCAGACCTCCCACATCCTGGATGAACGTTATAAAGAGTGGGCAAATACTCCCGTCATCTTTTCCTAGCCGTACTCTGCTCCCTTTCGCCAAATATTCATAGTCCTTGCTTTCACTTCTCATTGAAGCAAGTACCAAGAAATAATAATAATTAAAACATCATAAAACAAAATTCTTATTTTCTGGCCGGTGCCGATCGTAACCATCAAGTTAAAGCTTTCTTTCGAATGTATTTTACCAAGGAATCTGGATATTCATGTTTAGGCCTACTAAGACTGAAAATAAAAGTGTAGAAATATGAATACAGTATTTCAAATGCCATTCTATCAAAAAAACTATGAAAGCATAGTTTGGTTTTTTTTTTTATAGGGGAATACTCAGATATCCTTTTCAACAGGGGAGTACTCACACCTCCAAATTGCCCTCCTGCTAGAGATAAGAATCATCATACATGATTATAGAACAGGTCCATAATGACAGTCATGGTTCTTGGTACACTGAATGTGAATAACCATGTCCTTCAAGCAAATGTCTTGCATAAACACTAGGGTGACTGATGTCATATAAATTCCTAAGTGCATGCAAAAATTTGGAATCAAAAAGAGAATTATCTGCTTTAATACCTGGTGTACGTGTATTTATTTTCTATAAATGCCTACGTATTTTTGGCAGAAAATTATCAGCTACCATAAATACTTGTTTCCACTGTTCCTAAAAAAGGCACCGAGAACTTCCTACTCATAGAGTCAAAAATAGTTACCTGTAGTTCCCCATGTGTCTATTTTCATGCTCCTCTTTGGAGATCTGTTTACGTACTTGTGCAAGTCTTTCCTTCTACAAATCAACAAAATAAGACAATTAAATCAAAGAAAGCGTAAGCAAGGGGCAAGAAACAGCACTTTTTCCTTCCTACCAGTTCTTCTTTTCGCCTTTCCAGTGTGTGGCGCTGCTTCTCCCAGTCTGAGGAACCTGGCAACAGCTTTTTCATTGAACCTTGACCATACAATCTTTTTTGAGCCTCAGCCTTCTGTTGAGCTAGATTTCTCCTTTTATCACTTGTCCTGAAACACATGTATCATATTAAAATATGTCAATCCAAAGCAGCTGAGTTAAGACGCACTTTCATCTCAAGTAGATAATCTGTATTTTCCAGTCAGTCACATGCAGTTGATGATATAAAATTAGAACTGAAACGCTCATTAAGAATGCTTTTTCAAAAATATTAACTTTTATGGCTACAATATTTGCACACTTTAAGGTGTATTGTAATGACTCTGTACTACAAATTAATGTACAAACGTGGCTGCATCCATTTCCTGAAGTGTAGATTTTTTCCAACATATGTCAACTACACGGTTTTCCTAGAGAGGGGGTATGTTTTTTTACTGTATGTGAAACTATCACCAAAGCAAATTCCCTGTGTGGCCACATGCCCATGACTGCACTCATGTCCCCACTTTGAGATCTGTTTGCAAAATCATTTTTCAAAAAGTTTAAAAATTACTATTACCACTTTTTTTTTGCAAGCACATGAGCAATAAAAAAAATTAAATTTGGGTTAATTTCAATATCAAAACTGATAGCAAGAGAAACATTTACATTTTGAAAATATGAAGGTGAAAAAAAAGTCTTCACTTTCTCCTAGTCCAGATCAATTTTAAAGGGGGCGAGGGGGGGAAATCAAAGCAGCAGAAAGAGAGCTAGACTGAAGAAAAGAGGACAAGTTTACCGTATGTTGAGAAGCTTTAATGCATTTAGCAGAACGCCTTTTTTTACATCATAGTCTATTTTTTGATCAGTTCCAAAGCTTGGGGCACGATTAATCTGGAAAAACAAGACACAGAAGACTCAGGATTATTCAGGTTCACTATTCTATTGTGGCACATCTTTGGGGAAACCATTCTTTCAAATACAGCAGAGACAGAGAGAATACACGTTGAGAAGCTCATTTCCTTTAGTATTTTTAGAGCACCAAGTATCACAGATACTGGGAGCCAGGAGATGTATCTGTCAACCACCAAATTATCCAGACACTTAAAACGAACACCATTCAAATATTGGCACTGTGAATCCAGTCTAATCTATTCTTGCTTGCTCTGACCATGCAAAGTGCTGTTAAACACATTATAACAGACTATATGCCATGCTACAGTAGTCCAGCACAGGAAGAGTTAAACTCTTTTCTAGTTCCCAGTCTGAAAGCAACTTTGAATACAACTTTTAAAAGTAACAACTATATAAGGACAGAAAAAGGCTCTAATTCAAAGTCTTCTCAAGTATATTTAAATAACTATTCAGATACACTTTATGGCAACAGCTAGAGATCTAAGCTATTAAATCAGTACATAGTGTGAAAACATCACATAATTAACAGTCTCAGTAACAAAAAGCTTATAAGCCAAGTACAAGATAAGAGATTAAAAGTGTTACCATAAATATAGAGGAACAAGGGAAATGTAACCAGGAATCAGCGAGACTAAATCAAACACGTAACAGCCAGGAGTCTCAACGAACCACCATGTAACCACTGCCAAGCTTTGGAGCCCCTGCTCAAGAACGTCAGTTTTTGGAAAGCTTTGAAGAGGGATAATGAAGTTGCTGCGCCAACATTTCTAGGAATGCCTTCCAGGCTGGTAAGAAAATTTACACATGAGCAACCAGTGCTAGTGAGAGGCAGGACTTTCACCTGGACAGTGAACGAGCAGTGCTGCTTACAGAAGGGGCAGACACCAACGCGCTTCAGAAGTGAAAACTAATACCCTGCAAATAAAGTTAGTACGCTCAAAGCAGAGAGCAAAAGTGGTTCGTTATAATTTTATTTTAACACTTTAGATAGATTAGAGCATCTTAGAGCCTTTACAGCTGTGGGACAGAACTACAGTGCTTAGTGAGCCACCAAGTACCCTATTGCAGAGTTCCAGCTGCCCCGTCACTTACACTTAGAGCTGAGAGGTACCTTCAGCCTTTGAGAATCAGCTTGTTTGCTGGTTTTGCAGACAGGCTGGCAAAGTGAGCAATGAAAGAAAAATCATGAAAATTCAGCAGAAATAACAAAAAAGTGTACATGAATTCTTTTTTGGAAGACTTTCATCTAAGTATTTAACAGGCCGATCTCCTCAGACTGACCTGCTCATCTCCTATCACATCACAAAGGCTAAAGGTTATCACCATTTTTTCTATACAGTGATAGTACAAATATCTATTGACATTAGTTTTTTTAAAACATGTGAATGCCCCACTTCCAGCTAAGCAAATATGTAAACACTCAGAGAAACAAACACACTGTTGTATTTATATTTGGTTTAGGTACTTCCTAGATTTACAACAATTTGAAGTATAAAATTTAGCATTAATTCTACATTAATAAAAAAGTTATAAATATGTGTTACTTACATGAGCACCAGCGATTAATGCTATGAAAAGTGTAAAATAATTTAAATTACACTTTCTTTCCTCAGGGCGAATTTTGCCAAAAATCTACATCTAGCACTTCTGAACAAACAAAACCATAATGACTGTGTTTATCAAGCAGAAAATTAAACTGGGGTTAGGAAAGATATAAAAAGGCGTATGAAATGGCATTACGAAGAAAAATGCTATTATGCGACATTACACAATCACTCCACACTGAGGTTTCCGTCACTTCAATGCAGTCCTCAATTTTTTGACATACCATTCACGAGTGATGTTTGAAATCCCAATCCTACTGTGACCTCAATCCTGAGGAGTAACCAGAGGCGCAGTAATAACAGTGATCCAGTTCTGGATACAGCTGTTGCAAACAAGGCTTGGTGCAGTACGTGTCAGTTAGCAGTAGAGGCATACAATAAAACATCCTTGATCTACCTGAATATCTTCCACGATCAGCACTACTCCCAAACTAGCAGCTAACTCATGACAGATTTTTAACACTAATTCTGGAGTTATGACAGTGTCATGCATTAGGGTTCTTTGGATAAACTGTCTTCAAAACAGCAAATTTTCCAACAACGCACAGAAAAGAAAAACTACTTGATAAAGAAATACAGTATTCCTGGATACAATGCTTCCCACATCTATTTTCACAATATCACAGTTTTCTCTCTCAAATATCTGCTTTACTGGTGATGATACTTTAGCCTCTCTACTTCCTATGACTTCTCACTAGCTATAGAACTGAATTGTCCACGTAAGTTTTTAATTCCTTCAACTGAAATTTTCGACTTTGGTTTCATAATTAAAATTTCACTGAATACGGCAGAGGGATACAATTAATCAAACTGCTTGTATGCACAGCAGCTGCGTAGCTCAGTGTATTTCATAACTACACACTTGTCAGTACAGCACCTCATATCTGTAATGCTTAAATTAAGAAGCGTAAGTTGAAGTACCTCCTGTGAAGGCAACCATCCAGAGCTGCATTTGCTAAGGGTTCTGATTTTACAAAAATTAAACTCTGTAAGTGTGTAAGATACATCATCATCTTCTTCACCGAAACACTGTACAGATTTCAGCCTGGCATTTCACCTCTTTACCAAAACAGTCAAAGAACATATTCTCATCTCCCACTGCTGCAGTCTATTAGTATGCAGTAGGAAAAGAAACTTTCCACTGTTTGTCACACATACCTGTAAAAAGACCTTCCAAATATAAAGACAGATTACATGAATGACTCTATAAACCTAAAATCAATTGAATAAAATATTACATCCTTCCAATAACCAGGATTTATTCTCTCTTCAATCTGTAGGACAGCACGAATGTTTTGGAAAAGAAGTGATTGAGATTGTCAACAACGGAATTCAAAAAGCTAAGAAATTTTTAAACCATAAAAATCCTATTACACAGAATGCTGTTAGTGGCTATCATTGAGGAGATCTTTGATTAGAGACAATCACAAAGATCATTGTAATCACTCGTTTCTGAACTTCACACATCGTGAGAGCGCTAACTGCCTTTTTCTTAGCTTAAGCAGAAGGCCGGTTTTCCACGGCAGTTTAAACTAGTTCCAACCCAAGCCATCATGCTCTGCCTGCTTCATTGTTAATGGACCAGTAATTTTATCGGGAAGGCACGTCTTGAAGATTGTTGACAAAAAACAGGATTGTATGAGGGGGGTACAAGCAAATGATGATAGCAAAAGCCTTGAAAATGCAGAGACTGAGATACACACTGATCACACTGATCAAGCAGCATTCACTACAGGAATGCACCCTTGTGAACTAGGTAACACTGGGTTTAGGGGTAACACAGAGAACACAGAGTAGAATCCAGGAAGTGTAAAACACACCACTTATGATAAAACTTAGAAGCAATGTGAAATTGCTGACCAGTGAAGAAACAGCCAGTAAGTGGATGATGGCAGCCAATGAATAAGAATAACACTAGGTAAAACTAAGAGCAAAGAGGAAAAAATCTTCACCGTCAACATTGTGTTTTTCCTGGTGAAGAACACAGATACTGACAACATGGTACAACCACCTACCCATCTTTTTTTTTTTTTTGAGAAGTAGACCTCTCCTGCCCCTTGTTGGCCTTTGGATCTCCAGGGGCACAGGCAGGGTAAGCATAACACAGGAAAAAGGCGTAGATACCAGAAAGCTTGTGTATGTGATCTTTAACTCCTTATTAATAGGAATTAGCAATAATTAGATACTTTGGCCTAAGATGTCCAAAGTAATTTTAACAAAGTTTTTAACTGCTAGTTCAGTTACACTAAATAAATCTGTGGATCTGTATATAAGGCGAGTTTCTCTCACCCACATAAATCACAAGGGAAGTTGCGTACCCTGCACTTGAGGTAGTTACTAAAATGTGACTTTTTTCTCCTATAGTCACGACTTTGAGATCTCAACTGGATCTCATGAGGTTGAACAAGGGTAGAATCCATCGAAGAACTTCAACTGTATCATTTTTCTATGAACCCAAGGGAGGTCTGGGTAGTTGTTGCTCCCCAGAAGGGATGAAGGCTGTTGGGACTGCACAGATGCTTGCCAGAAACATTTGGTGCCACAAGATGGCAATCACGCATTTCCCACAGCCCTCACTTTGGTAGAAGGTTCCGGAAGTTCAGTAGCATCAAGGAGCAGGAAAGCTACACTGCATCAAGGCAGTACAAACAGAAGTCATCTCAGGAAAGCAGAGTCATTATAATGTGGCACAATTTATTTCTTATAATAGTTTATTAAGCTATCTGTATAACAGAAAATGGAAATATGAAACTAGATTTACTATCCTAACCCTAATTTGGCAGCTTTCCCACAACACAAGGAACATTTGGGACCTTGTGATTAGTACTTGTTACCATTGTTATAAAGAATTATTCACTCCCCTAAGGGAGTTTTGGCAAGAGGGAAATGGTGGAAACATAAAAGTGAAAAGCTGAGAGAGAAGCCAGAAGTCTTGTAGAAAAAAAACCCCCCTCAAATTATATAGATTATATACATATATACATGCACACACACACACACACTGCATATATATCACATAGAGTGTATATATATACACACTACATATTCGACCTTTACTACACAAGATATAGTATGCATACACACATACACTGTGCATACATGCACATACTGTGTGTGTTCTGACAGTGCTGCTAAAATCACAAACAAGCACAGTAAAAATTAGTGGATGAATACAGAAACTGAATGATTAAGTTTCAAAGTTTGAAATTTCTCCAGAAACCCAAAATAACAAGTCAGCATTTTCTCCTTTATGAGATCCCTCCCTCCTAAACAAGGAGTCTGGGATAGTATGATTCTCCTCTGAGATCCATTATCACAACTGGTGAATCAAACCCCCCAAAATCTCCATACTGCATGTAAACATCAAAGGAGATAGAAAGATGTCCTTCAGAATGGATTCACTACACATGCTGACCCTCCGTCTCTCATGGAAGAGGTCTTCACTGCTACAAGGCTGCATGAAATGCATACACAGACCAACTTCTGTACATATGCAAGCTACAGGCAACCTACAGATGATAAAGTGGAAGTGTAGATCTAAATCAAAGGGATAGAAGGCTCTGCTCAACAGAAACAGATATCAGCTTAGTACAGACTAAGTTCATGTCATGAGCTGCTTTTGGCTAGCACATCAAAGCCACCAAATATGCCTACGTCACACACACCCCCCAAACAGAACATTAAGACCTGCATTCACAGAAGTTGCCAGAACCACATTACAGAGCCATACTCATGAATGAAATCTATGTAGCACCCATTGGCTATAAACACGGTCTTTCAGCTACAATAACAACAGGATTAACATCACATTTCTCATTAAAACTTTCAAAAATATCTGAAATGCAACCAGGAAAACAATTACCTTTACCTGTGTCTCCAAAAATCACTGCAAGGCAGTTTTTCCATATGGATGCTGCAGAAAAAGCATCATCCATGTACTCAACAACAATACCTCCTGCAACACACAGATTTTCTTTGGAAGTTTTCTTACACAGATACGGATTCAGGTGAGACTTAGGTATATTTACCCTTAAAAACTTTCATTTGTTTAAAGAGGTTTACCTCTAGGAGCCATGGTTTTAGTTTTCTGTCCAGCAGAATATCAAATCCCAGGACTTCAAAGCAGACACTGTCACTTCCTGGTGCTTGCCCTGGCCTGCACATGCGATAAGCATGAAGAACATGTGGCTCTGCAACTATGAGAGTCTTCACTACTAACTCCTGTAGGGATTTTTTTCAGAAAAATTCATCAGGAGAGAAGACACCACTACATATTGAACTAATGAGCTTCATACTTTCATCTTTTAAATTTCCTTAAGTATCTAGTAAAATAGATTTAAAATACCAAATAAATGGTCTATAATAAAGAAACGATTCCTATGGTATAATAGATATATTTTCTATATAGCTCTGGAGTATATTGTTATACTTTCATTGTACATACGTCTTTTTAGATATGCAATAATGTAATTACTAAAGGCATATTGAGAACACAGTACAGTATAGCAAATCTTTACCCATTTCATTTTGCAAAATTATTTTCAATTAATATTCTCAGAATACTAAATACAGATGGTGACTAAGCTCTAACAATATTAGGCCTATTCCTCACCTAAAGACACCTGAAACATATCCACTGACTTCAGTGGTGCAGGTTTAAGACCACAGATACATGCAACGCTGACTGCAGTTTTGTAAATATTCGCACGTAAAATTTGCTTTATAGACTAGAAAAGTCTCCAAGAATTTAAATGAGATGGTTCCTTTGTATCATATTACTTATGTGGACAGCTGTTTAAAAGGGCTTTTGTCCCTCAGAAAAAGTTTAACATTAAATTTATAACCAGACTCTGAATTTGGTCTTTTAAAGAACGTTGTCATTTATAGTATGTTCTTTCTGGCATGCATTGCTGAGAATTTGGACTGACGAAGTTTCAGAAATCATTCTGGATTCCAGAAAAAAGGATGGCAGAAGCAATTGATTTTCTAAAAATATACTAAATAAAGAAAAGCATATTGGTTTTATCTTACTGAAATATCACTCCAGAATTTGGAGACATCAAGATTATTTGTTTCTAGAAACTCAGTAAACCATTTTATGGAGCGTTTGCTTCCTTTGTCTTCCGTTTCATCCCGTTCGAAGTGCTCATTATGTTTATTGACAGAGTAGTTAGTCAGATGCATATACAATTGACTCTAAAAAAAAAAAGAGAAAAGACATTTAAAAAAACCTTAAATATAACTCTAGAATTATTGATTCAAAATAATTAAAAGAAAAAAATGTTAAATCAATAGTGCCAGTCAAACAGTTCATATCTGCAAATATGTGCAGATTTAGTGTTCCCGATTCTCAGAGATTTCACCCACTGCATATTCTAGCCTTCTTATAACAAAACCTGTGCTCATATTTAAGCCAGTTGCAGTCAACATCTGGTTAGGCAATATAATATATCTGCCATTTTTACAGGTCTGTATGTAAACAACTACCTAAAAACGTGAAGAGCAATTATCATAACTTACAGAATGATTACATTCCACAAGGAGCAAACAATAAAGATGGTATTTTGAAGTGCTACTTTAAAAGTGCTAAAAACCACTCTGGCATCTGTTTCACAGACAAGCCCACATTTCAGTTTTCACTGCAGCTTATTTATGAGAAATGTTCTCATTATAGTGATACTTTAAAATATCTTTTACATATAAACTCATCTGCCATGTCGATATCTGCCAAAATTGCTCTTTTTTGACTGTCTGGTAGCCATATATCAGAGGGAGGTAAATTTCAAGCTACACATTAAATAAAGGGGAGAGTGCTATAGTTCTTCTATGGAGCAAAATATCACCAGCTATAGACACGTTACCAATTGCATTTAAAAAAAAAAATTATCTTTCCAAGGCAAATTTATAAATCATTATTATATGTTTACATTATCTCCCAGTAGAGATATTAATACTGCTTTCTACTTCTACTGCCATGACTGTCCTCATCACAGTGACAGTTCTCTGTCACATTTGATTTCTCACTTGAGCGTAGTTGATACTCTAAGCTGACCATAAGCTTTCTGTTCCAATTCCTTTTTGATAAGACAGCCAATAGATAACATGAGCCTTCTGCTGTCATTTATCTCTCTGCACTTACTTAGGCTTAAAAAAACTTAATGAAATTAACAAAACCAATCCATTTAATTGCAGGCTAATTAACAATATATTGTATTAGCACTACAAGTAATGATTTTCTCCCATGTCTTCCCATTACTGCTTTGAGAATCACTCTGAAACCTGTTGGGTTTGAGTCATTATACATGTCACGTTTCCATTAAAATCCAACTATTTCAGACAAAAGCAATTATTTTTCAGACAACCAAAAATGGAAGCGTTTTGTTAAACCTCTCAACTAATCTCTAGTCTGAACTTATCTGGAACAATGTCACTGTGGAACAGTGTCATCCAAAGAACAATGTCATTAATGATAAGCCAGGTTATTTCAGACAATAGACAGATGACAACATGAACTGTTGTGAGAACCCAGAAACAACTGCCTGTTCTGTTTACCTGCTCAGAGCATATTTCGGTGCTGCTAATGCCAAGATTAGTAACAATAAAAAAGAAGTGTTAAACCCAAACTATTCCAAATATAATGCTGAAACTCTTGCAAATATACCGTTTGCACTGGACTCCAAATTACACCTGCATTCTTCAAAGCTGCACTAAGAGACAGTCACCGGTTTAAGTGACAAGTTGGAAAAAGGATCTCCATGTGTTGCCTATTGCATAATTATACCGAAGCAGCTGTAAAAGTATATGGTATGGAAAAGGAAAGATACAGTAGCAACAGCATACAGAGTGAGGTATAAGAAACTCATTCTACTGATGCCTCCCAATGCTTCAAATCCATTCCTGTCTCAGCAGACATCCGCATTTTGGTCTGTGCCAGAAGAGAGGGGTTACACCTCTCAATAGGGGAAGATGCCATACAGTGAACAGGAGGATTAAAGTGCCCAAAAGCTGTAGCATGTCCCTTACCATTTCTTGCTTCTCTGCAAATCTATAGGCAGCCCTGCGATATCATCCTAAAGTTGTCAAGTACATACTCTCCTTGCCCTGCTGAAGGGGTCACTGAAATAGCACCAGCAGCAGCTTCCCTCATGCTCAGGGACTGCAGTGACCACTCTTGCGCACTGGTCGTTTGTATCGCTGTTTCTCTGCTTTCTGCATAAGTTCCCAACAAAACAGCTGAAACATTGCCAGATCCTCAGCAGAAGGTCTGAACTTCAAGGACATTAAACAATGATTTAGCAGGGGATAAGCCTAATCCAACCTCCCGTGCCACCCCAAACTGAGTCTCAAATAAATATAAAAGCAATGTAACTGTTAGTGAAGTGGTTGGAGTTCTTTACTTCATTTTTTCGGGGTTGAATGTCAATAATTGACATCTTTTAGGAAATATTTAAACTCTTTAGCATACATACATGCAAAGTCATATAAAATTTTTATACATAAGCAATAATGCAGCTATAATTGTGATTTTGACAGAAAAGCATCAGTAAAATATCTTTCATTTTAAATTTTTCTCTTCAGAGACAATGCAAAAGTTCGGACAGACGAACACCAAATTAAATCTCATGTCACAACTCATTTTATTTTACCTCCTCCAGACACTACACACATATAAGCCATAAATTGAAATAATCTCCAACTTACCAAATTTGAGTCACTGGGAGGATGATACTTTTCCGTGCCCATTCTCACCAGTCCATCATGATATAAAAATACTTTTAATGGATCACATGAGGTTACAAGAATATACACACGTAAATCAAACTTGTATCCTTCCATAAGAAATGGCTTGTCAAGATATTCCTGAACAATCAAGTGATCCTGAGCTTGTAACTTTTCTCCATTTCTTATTAAAGAGATCCTGGTAGAAACAAAAGTTATTTTAAAAACACAGACCTTTGACGTTACTCTTCAAAATACATTTTCGTGGTCACCCAGCCAAGCTAAAGTCTACCTGGAGAAAGAGACATACGTATCTGATTTGTAGGGCAGAGAAACAGTTCCACTTGCTTACATGGCTTTTGGTTTCCTGTCCTTTATGGTGCTTCACTGGGCGGAAAAGGCAATGAGCCGTTACAAAATAACTGTTTCCTTTGATTCAACAATTTGTAATAATGGGTTCTCTTTACACTTAGCAATTGTTTGGCAGAACGAGCAGTCTCCAGCTTCTGTGATTATTCCCCATGCGGCTCTAAAAATAGGCTTCCGGTCTTTCTCACAACTTCTGCCCAAGGTACGGGTTGCAAAGAACTTCCAGTCCTATCCTGACTTAGTGATGATGTTTGCAAAGCAGAACACTGATCGGTACAACTAAAGATGGCATAGATTAAGCTCAGTATTTCTGCATTCCTGTTTCCCCACATCAGAATGAAAAATGGTTTATATACAGACTATAAACTGCCAGCCCATAGACTTTAAATAACAGCTAATATTTTTCAGTGTATAATTATTAATCCTGAATTCTCAAAGCTTTGTTGCCTTAATCTTACCCTTATTCTACCTTACCTTCAGTTTATCTTTGCCCTTATTGAGAGGACTGAAAAAGATGGAAATGGAGAAATTCGGGGCTTTACTTCTACAGCTTTATTATACTGTATAATCCAAGTTGATACTAAAAGCAATAAAATTGAAATATCTAAAAACAAGAACAGAGTTAAGAACTAAATTGCAATATTTACCTCATTGTGTTTTACTCTGCAGCCCTGTCACAGGCAAAACTGTTTCAACTCAGCCGCAGGTTGCAGTTTCTTCAGGGGTGTCCCTCCTCTGGCACAGGTGTCCCCTCCTTCTAAGAGTACACCTCCAGCCACATCCCTAACAGCTTTTCCTGTTTCTCCCATGCCTTGCAGCTGCTGCTTTTAAATACGTTTGTGCTTCACTGACTGGCTGCTGTTTTGGCGAGGAATGGGGTGGTTGGGCTGGTCTCAGAGTGGTAGAAGATCCTGACCTTCTCCCACACGACAAGCCTGCAGACCCCAGTCACTGAAACCCCGCAGTTTACGACCAATACAATCTCAGCCCCTATGTCTAAGCACAAGAGACTAATACACATATTTTAAAGCTAAATTCACCATGAAAATAATCCTGATCTTAAGAATTATTTGAGCTTCATCAGAAAATGCATTCTCTAATTATGCCACATTCAGAACCACATTAAAATACCACTTTAGTTTTGCTCTATATTTTAGCTATTTCTGCTTGTTAAGACTTCATCCAACACTTGCACTTTCACGCATCATGCAACTTGCAATATAATCTTCTACTAACACACAGCTCCTGTTACTGTTGTATACAGCATTGGATTTCACCTTAATGGGTCAGAAGACTGAAGTTCACAGGCAACTTACCCATGTCCCATTGCACCGTTAGCTGGTTTGACTATGAAAGTTTTCTGCCTACGTTTCTTCTTCAGTTCTTTAACATAGTTCTGAAACTGTGTGTATTCTGCAGGGAAGATCCATGTTCGAGGAATAAAACTATACTCCTGAGGCTGACTCTTGATCATTCTGCAAAAAGGTGTCATTTAGTTAAAATATTTTAACTACTTTAATCGTTCAATTCTTGGGATTACAAAGCATTTACAATAATTTGACAAGGAAAATTTTTTAGCAAAATGCTGTAATATGAAAGCAAACTTCTGAAGCTGTTTAAGAGCAGTTAGACCTCTATGACATAATCATATGCTTATTTAAGAACAAAAAAAGCAGCCTATCCTGTGCAATTTTGCTTATTATTATCATATAGTCATCTCTTGGCATCCAAATCACTACTCCTATAGCTTTTATTTAGTTACTCAGATAATTTAATGCTATTCCTAGTCTTAAAAAATACTAAAATTACAACAGAATGTGATTATAGATCATTTCCTACCTAACAGACTCTTCCATTCCTCTTTTTTTTTTTTTTTTCTCCTCTTTGGGAGGGGTAGGGATATTTGGCAACTGTCTTATAATCTGTATCTATAATTTTCATACGGATATGTGTTTGGCGATGTATGAGGATCAACACACACCAAAATAAGAGTACGTAGGATATTTGGAGTTTCTTAATGGGTGCAAAAAATATTAGTTACAAGGACTGAATTTAAAATCAAAATGGAAGCAATTTAAGAAGAGGGTTTTGTTTCTTTCTAGTCCTTTGAACGAATTTCAAGAGTCAGGAGTTATAGTAAACATACTTTAACACAGGCCAAGCAACTGCTCATGCACCTCCAGTACAGGGCAAAACACACAGGTTTGGATTTATGTTTAGTAGCAGCACACCGTGATGAAGTTTCCCTAAGCACCTTATTTAGTGCAAAGAAAGCAAAGAAATGCAAAGCAAGACAATGGTCGGAAACAGAAGTAGTAAACGAAAAAAAAGGTTAAGACTTTGTCAGGAACAATTTCTGAAAATTAATCTGGTTAAAGGATGAGCAAGGTCCTGATCCCCCTGCTTTAACAGCTGTGGCAGCGAGCATATCTCATTTTATAGCTGTTGTCTGTGCAGAAATACAAATAGAAGAGGAAGAATGGTAGAGAATTCAGTTAGTAGAAGTTTCCACCCCCAAAAGCTATGCATCTGGCAGATAGGAAACACATACCCACACCATACTGGCAGCCTAGGCTAGATACACATGGGTGTAGCTTTAAACAAACTAGCTTCAACACTAGTTATCAGCCAAGTTACAGGAGTGTCGCACGAGAAAATATCAATGCGGTTGTGAAAAGGCAGCGATCTAAGATTTATTAATAGTGAGAGGTAGATTTTGTAGCAGCTCTCTATCACTAGATATAGACACAGACAGACGTATACCCATCCACACTCGTGTTAGCGAGGTGAACCAGAGAGGCCAGCCTGTAGTTAAAATTTCCTCCCCAAGCTGAGAGTGAATACTCACAATGCTCCAGCAATCTCAACAGACCATTATCGAGTCTCGAGAATCCTGACTTTGTCCTGACCTCCTCATGCCATCTGTACCTGAGAGGCGTCTCGACCCAGGGGAGATGCTGGACACAGCCCGCTGCGATCCAGGAGAGCCCAGAGGCTCTCGCTTTAGGATCACTGTTTACAGGGTCCGAGATGGTTGACTTTCATCAGGTATTTTCCCACTCTGGCCCACCTTGGATGCTGTCATATTCTGGTGTTTTCTGCCAGTTGCGCAGACCCAGAAATCGTTGATTTCCGATGTTTGGTGTTGCCCTCCTGTTGGCCTCGACTCCAGTACAGATTACCAGGTTATCACGACCCAAGTACTCATGTACCAGGCTATCAGGTGCTGACCATCTCCCAAGGATAGGGAGAGCAGTGCAAGGCTGGGAAAGCAGGCCCAGCACACCGAGGAGGTGCCTCAGTGTTCTGCTTTGCCGTCCTTTGCGATCCGTGCCCGACTGACCCCAGCTTGTGGCCCGGGGAGGAGGAGCAGGAGGTGTGAGGGAGAGAAATGGCTTCAGGTTTCAAGCGGACTTGGAGTGGCAAGGGGACCATACCACCACAAGGAGCAATGTGGGCTTGGTGTTACTAGTAACTGGTATTACTGGTACACCACAGTTCCCAGCAGAATAAACTCAGCCTTTGCTGAATTAAATACTGCTGCAGCTAGCTTGTTTCAGGTACTCAGAACAGCTGAACCTTCATACATAACCTCATATGAAATTGGTTTGGGTAACTCAAAACTAGTCTGTGACACAGGGAGGGCACACCTAAAATACAAATATCCACAGACCAACAGAAAGCGATGGAATGTTTAAAAAGACATTAACTGACATAGGAAGTTCCCCAACTTTTACTATGATGAATTTTAATACTTTTTAATTACTTACAGATTTAGGTATACTTCTTTTGTATATATTTATATATTAATAAAGAATAATAGCATCAGGATAACTTAAATGTAAAAGAAACTTCTGATTTCATTTCAATTTTTCATTTCTACTCTGAGTCTACATAATAATCCTGATGCAGCATAAGACACTTTTTCTTTAAGTAGCTCAAATACTAACAGAAAAAACAGAGCTGCCAACCACATCTGTAAGGCTAGGACTGCAGCCAAGCCGTACTGGTATAATAGATGCACTGTCACCAAATCGTTCAGCCAACTACTCACCAAACACTCTGCAGAAACCACAATAGCTATAGTAGTCTTGAAGTACTGTATGAGGTTCGGTGCTTCTGCAGCTTCATTGTAACTATGATTTTTACAAATCTGGTTTGATGAAAGCCACCAAATATTCATTAGAAGTTTTTAAAAACACAGATTTTGCAATTCATGATTGATGCATATTTTTAAACTACTCTCCTTCTGCTGTATGTTTACAAATGTTATTCCCTTGCTAACTGAACAGCTTACTAGGCAGAAATTACCCTATTTTTAAGCAAAAAGCAATTCCTGTGTAAAGTTTCCATCCCTCTCCAAATCATTTATCGTATGCATCCTGAAGTGTTACATGATAAAGGCTTGCCATTTAACTTGCAGGTCTCAGTACACATACTCCCTACTCAATGAGTATACCTTCATGGTGTTCTAGGTACATTAATATTATTTTGTCTGCAAGTGCATCAATTCTACATGCCTTTTTCTATCTTAGGCACAACTGGATAGACTGCAAACACTTAATACTACGAAGCAGAATACTTAACCATTGTTTACAAGTTCTGGTGCTCACAAAAAATTTCAACAACAGAATTCAGCTCTGTTCTTTCCCTGTTTGGCCCTATTCAGAAATGGCTCAAGAACATCATCAAGCAGCTTGCAGAAACAAAACCTTTTCCACTACAACAGCCCTATTTTCTAGCACATCTGCTATCCCCTGCTATGGGTAGCCACTTTTACTCTGCTGCGTTATCCTTTAGCCTTTGCTGTCCTTACCAGGAGGTCTGAGAATTAAACAACAACAGATTATTCTTCTTCTGAGTGTTATTTTAGCTCAAGGGTGTGGTCAGACTGTGCTCTTGTTTCTCAGAGTGCTTTCTAAAAGAAAAAGAAGAGTCTACTCTCCAGCAATTCCCAGCAGTTGTTTTATGAACTCTAAATGGTACAAAACCCACAGCTATTCTGTATGAGTCAGTAACAGGAACAGAAAAGACTGCAAAAGCAGCATAACAGCAAGAGAACAGAATTAGTGTTTCTGCACAATCCCGTCCAAATACATTTTAAGACAGAACAGCAGCTGTACAGAACAAACTCCTCCACTCTACAGACAACAGCTTCCCAACCACGTCTCCCACCAGACTTGTGATTTCACACACCTATGTCTGTTTCACAAGCAGTCTCAAGGCATCTAATTTAAATTATTCTAAAATGTTAATACTAGGTATTGACTTGTGAGGCTAATACTGCAAAAAACAGGCTGCTGATGTTAAGTGAAGTAACACAATAAGTCTAGGTCAAACTTATCTACGTTATCAGAGAAATTATTCCCATTTTATCTATACGTGCAATCTTCACACTGAGTACCTTTAAATTGTGTTTCAAACTCAGAATTCAGTAGGTTGAGAGAGGTATACTCAGACTGTTTTGAAAACAGTGGGTGCATGATAACAAGCACCTTTTGTCCATTTTGAGCATTTTTTTACATCACAGAACTGTAGCACTACATATCACTGTCTCCCAAGCTGACCAATGTTGTTCCACCGTTTCCAAGACCCCTACAAAGAACTGTTTGCCTCCATGTGCTACCTCTATCTTTTTACAGAGTTTAAGTCAGGAAGGAGCAGTGAAAAGTGCTTGTGTAGCATGTATTGACACAAGGGAGTCCTGGCCCACGTGTAGGCCACGTGCAGACATCATGGTCATGCGCATAGTATTCACCTCATAATAGTTGCATACTTTCTACATGCTACGTGTTTCAGTTACAAAAAACAGGAGTGAGAGACAATGAGATATCACATTAATTACATTAACACATGAAAATAAATTAAATTCTGGTGACAGAAAATGCAGTATAGGTAATGTTGGGGGCCAAAATACTAACGCTATTAATAAATGCTCTTTAAACCAACTTAGATTAGAAGAATCAAAATATTCACAGACATTTATCATTAAACTTTTCCTTATTACTAGGCTGTTGATTTATTATTTAGTATTGTTTACTTACACGTCTTACAGATTCTCAGCTAAGATAATTCCTCAGAACCCAGTTATTGCACTACAGTGAGAAGTTATAATTAGATAAATGAGCCTCTCTGATGCATTTCTTACATAAACGGTAAGATGTTTCACGCTTAAAATTTGATATACACAAAAATATAATCATTAATTATTTTAAACAAATACTATCCATCCACATACGAGTTATTTTTTTCTCTTTTACCATTACAGGATATATGCCTGGGTGTATTATGTATTAAATGTATCGTACAATAATGTAAGCCTCTCCTACATTCTACAACGTGTAGACAGAGAATTGAACCCTCGTCGTTTTCAACTGAAGTCAATTGGAGAGATACAGTAGTCAGCTCCAAAGCTACAGATCCAGGACAAAAGCCCAAGTTATTAAGAACCTTTGGAAATTATTCTTGGTTCTCTCATAGCCTCTTAATAAAAAGAAAGGAACCTTACAAGGAATAATTCAGTATTGTACTGCATTAAATACAATGTCTGGAACACTTCTTAACATTTAGAAGAAAGATTACTTAGTCATGTTTCTTGCCAGAAAATCCTTTCTGCAGATCTCTCCCATTCCTGGAAAATGGTTGATTCTCTGATGAAGAAGAAAAAAAACGAAGTTAGATGATACTTTTTAGCTTTCCTTGCATACTACAATCATTTAGAACATTCAGCTGCATGCTCAGGCAAACATAAAAAGTGCTACATATAAATTATTTAAGATAATATTTTACATTATACTATGTATTCTTAGCCATACTAAGGATGCTATAAATTTTATTCTCCTCCACCAACATGAGTATGCCCATTGATCTAATTTTAGACAAGGAAGATGACTATCATACTCTTACTCACAAAGCCACCTAGGAACAAAGAATGCTATCACAAAGGAATGATAAAGAAATTATTTCTTCATATAAACTGTGGAGAAAGTTCTACTTGATAACTTACTGCTTAAAAGCTTATGAACAACTTATAAATGATGTTTTGCATATTCTTTCAAACTCTGATCATTCACAACACCCAAATGGCAGACAAAACTATGAAAGACCAGCCCCAAATATTTAAACACCAGATTTCAAGTGGTATGAACAAATAAGCCTGAAAAAGAGAACAGGATTTTAAAATATATAGATTTTCAAATATTTAAAATATGCAGTCTGGTTGGTGGGGTTTTGTTCTCTCCATACAAATGTAAATTGACCAAAAGTGACACAGGTCTAAACATTTTGAGTGAAGCTGTTTACTGAACTATGTCAGGAATCTTAACTACCACTCTACCTGATAGTTCCGAAGTTCAGCAATCTTTTCTTGTTGCACAGCAGAATCACTCCATATAAGATTAGCTGTTTCATCTTCATCACGTGTCTTCACAAATCCCATTTCTCGTATTACTACACGTACTGTAGAGAAATCACATACTTAAGAAATATTTTGAATTCTCAAAATTAAAAAAAAATTAAGATTTTACAAACTTCCAATATTCAACTCTTTATCTGAAAACAATGTTAGCATGCAAGCTATTATTTGTCTTGCAATATTTCAATCAGTCTATTGCAAATGCATACATTATTTTAATATTTGAAAAAGATAAAAGATTGATTACGTGCCAGGCATAACTCAGAGTCTAGGAGAAAAGATTTTTCTGAAGTAATCCAGGCATCAAAATACAACACATTAGTAGATTTCATCGAGAAACCTCTGCATAATAATTAGAGTATTTAACATTAAATTTACGCTGTTCATCTTCCAAGGCTTTAACACATTACAAACATATTTGTAATTCATAACCAGAGGGTTTTTCCACAGCCTTCTTGATTACTTAAGTTTTTGCATTTCGAGGCCCTTCCCTGAGTAAAAAAACTTAAGTAATAGATGCACAGCGATCAACTCAATGTTACAAAAGAAGAACAAAGGTTTCTTACAAAAGAAAATCCTTTGGAAATTCCTCACCATCTGCATTAATTCACTGCATTTATTCAGTAATTCACTCATGTCAATGGCTATTAGGATGAAAACAAAATATGTGGCATCCTACCAATTTCATACTTTGTGCCAGCAACATTCGCAGTGATGACTCCATTTTTCTTCTTTCTGACTTTTCTTTTAATTGTGCTTTGAAAGGGTAGTTCTGAACTTAAAGTCAGAGGAGCAGTTCCATGGTTATCTTTGAAAAATAACGGAATTATTAACATCTTTATATCTCGAATAATGTATACAAGTGAACTAAAAATATGAATATTTACTTTGTGGCAACTTAGAGATACAAGCATACTGAATAATTAAAAGGCTATGTTAAAAATCCAAGACTAGCATACCTCCCTCATTAGGCAAGGATGGCATTATAACCTAGGAGAGTGCAGGAGCAGAGCCAAAATTCCGTTCCAAATTCTCAGAAAATGATGGAGCTGTCAAAGCCAAATTATTTAAAGTTCCAGTCATATCATTTCAGTCTTTGGTTGTAGCAAATATTAGTTCTGGAATGGATAGATATCTGTGTTAAAAAAAAAATACATGAGAGACTTTGTTATAGACAAATCCCGTAAAAATATAAACAGCAGAAAACTAAATATGGTAATGCTTTTAGTAACAAGTCGAAAGTAATGCTTATTTTAAAAGATTGATCAAGGTATTGTAAACACAAAACTTCGTTCATTATGATTTATTATGATTATTTTGGTTCTGGGAAAAATCAGTTTGTGGTATTGATTTTCAAAATGTTATTATATTAGCTCATTTTCCTATTTGCTTTTGCATATGGGAGATTTGGGGCATGAAAACAGGTAATGAATTCAGTCAATACTGCAACTTAACTCCACAAAGCTCACTGAATTTACAGCAATTTTAAATGACATTTTAATTAAAAAATTTAAATCAGACACATTATGTGTTTTCAGATACCAAATAGGGAATAACTGAAATCATCTTAATAATCTTTTTCCACTCTTTCATTTTTCAATATTTTTTTACAGCAATTGTCCAGTTGGTAACACATAGCTTCAGTTTCATGACCACTTCAAGACACAATGGACTTAATTTCAAAGACACTTTGGACTGGCAAGTGCCTAAATTGTACGTTTCTAAAATGAGTAATTATTTGCATAAAATTCTACTTTCCATGTCCACATTAAAGAAAATTTTCACCTTTCTTCCTCTGTGAATACATCACCACATCTGAAAATCTTACATAATAAAAAGTTTATTAGGCCCAGCTTAAGCACTTCAGAAAAATAGGATAAAATTTTAGGAAAAAAACAGAAATAAAATACTTCTGAACACACTACTACATAACTTCAGGCGTGCAACACTTATAACAAAGTCTACAAAGAAATAAATGCTGTCTTTGGCAGGCTGCTCAAACAAATCTACAAATTTTCAAAACATATGCAGTACAAGTTACTGATTTTTAAGTGCTTTCATTTCTTCTCCGCAATTGTATGTGTGGCTAAAGTTCCTAACAATAGCTTTATGTTAGTTTTTATTGCATCTTGCGGTGATTGCAAAACTTACTTAAAATAGCTTTATATGGAGCACAAGGAATTTCTTCTGCTACAAATAGCAGAAAATTACACTAAAGTCAAATTCAGCCATGATTTCTGATGTGAAACATATTTGGTCATAAGATTGAACAAGATTAGTAAAATCACCAAAACGTTACTCTAGATATCCCTGGGTTTGTTTTGTGTGTGTGCGTGTGTGTGTGTACACATCAGAGAGAGAAAGAAAGAGATACGGTTTTATTCTGGACAGGTCACCCTCTCGGTAAGAAAATATAAAAGCAGATACCTTGAGCTGCAAGACCTTATTTCCTTTCAAGGCATATTTACCCTTAACAGTTCACTAACACGAAAGGATAAAGAGAACAGGTTGTGGTTCCTTTATGACTGTCACCAATGACCTTTATGACTGTCGCTGCTCTCTGTACTAGGGAGCAAATTCTGTTTTGCAATAAGAAAATCAAATCTCCCTCAGGTCTATTTAGTGGAATGCCACAAATTAACACTAAAACACAACCCCGAGTATGTATCCATAAAGTAAGAATGATGTTCAACAGCATAGCAGTAATACCTGGCCATACCTACTTGCAACACACTTTGCTAAGAAAATCTCCCCAAAATGAACTAAAACATTTTGAAGTTTCAATGTTTTGTATTCCATCATCTGAGAAGGTGGCCTGAAAAGACCTCCTGCCCGCTGGCCTACTAAAATTAGACACAGAGTCGGAAAAGCAAAGCATTCACCCTCCTCAAAACCGCTGCAAAGGAAAAGCAGTGCAGGGCACGACTCACTGAATATTGCATGTTATCTGTTTCTCAAGCTAAGAATACCAGACTACAAGACATGTTCAGTTCCTGGCAATAATACAGAAGGATGTCTGTTACCCAATTAAGGACTTCCATGCACATACACAAATGCCTAGCAGTTGTTCCTCTGCTGTACTGGCTAAACACTTTTAATAAATCTGAAATAATGTCAAGACAACTAATACCTCCCTGTGAGAAACGCCATCCCTTACTAATACAGCATGATTTACAAGCTATGATATGGTAATAAAAACCAAGCAGCTCATAGAGCTTTTATTCAGCTTATAATCAAAGAAAAATATCTGCCCAAAGTTACTGTAACACATTGTGTTCCAAAGGTGGACCACAAAGCTCCAAACTGCACTATGTTGCTGAATTACTGTTTTTCTTTATATAGAAACTGTTCTGCTCTGTTGAGTGGAATACTCCTCAGGGTTTAAATAGAAAGCACCAACAGTCAAGGTCAGTGACTTTTAACCGGTCAAATTTTTGGCACTCGTACATGCCTTGATGGTAAAGATTTATGGTCACCTTTAGAGTATTCTATGGACTATTAGTAGTTTGGCCATATGGAAAACAAAGTAATTGGACTGACTAACTCTCACAAAAATCTCTGCAAACTGATCATTGAAGCAACTCCGCTTGATGTGATTATGGATGACATAAATTTTATCATCAGGGCTCAAGTATGCACTCCTCTAATGATGTTGAATCTTGTTAAAAAGACAAAAGCAGTCAAATCCTGATTTAAACTGAATTTTCAACAACAGAAAGAATCATTACTGTACTCTGTATTCAAACTTACGCTAGGATTTTGATTTTTCACAAGCACTGTCCTATATACAAATAAAGTTAAACTGTATTCTGACTTATGCTTGTATACAATAAGTCGAAATTGTTTTACAATTGCTTTACTTCTTTTAAGTCACCCATCTCCAAACAACCATATCACTGAATACTGGAACACTAGCAGTTCTAAATCAGTGGTTTTTCAATATATTTTACATAGGATGCAGTCCGTTCCTTGATTCTCACTGGAGCCATCTCCTTGCCAAAGGGCAAACACAAGTCCAATGAAATTGGACAGTCTTAGTTTTTCTTCCCACCATGTCAAGTGACAGATGAGAAATACAGCACCTCATCTGGGGGAATACAATACCCAGAGTACTAGCTGTGAGATGCAGGCTAAGCCGTGGGAGGAGCAGACTTGCTTATGCTTAGACCTCCATGCTTTGTATGTCACCACTGCAGTACCATGAGAAGTTCCAATTCCGCAGCAGCAGAAGCTAAGACCAGGCTGCTGCAGAAGCTGCAAATCCTTCAAGTAAATTGCAACTGTTGCTTTGACTACACTTTAAATGAGCAGTTCTCTAACTCGGGGAACGGGTCATTTGGGAATAGTCTCTGGGAGCAATAAATGAAGGGCTGTTGCCAAGGGAAGGGAGGTGGAAGCAGAGGGCATACACTGACAGAGCACTGAGATGCAACACTGCAATGCCACAGGCTTTGGCAGCCACAAGCTCCCACACATCTTTCCTCTTTTTTACTTCCATACAGCAGAAATCACCTTAGAGTTACTTCATTCTCTGACCCAGCTCCTCCCCAGGCACCTTTTCCTAGCTCACATCTCTTGTTATTACTGCCCAGTCCTACTTCCAGGTCAGAGCACAGCTGTCTCAGACATGCTGAAGTCTCCTTCAGACTTGCAGTGCAGGCCACTTTGCAGGCAGCCTCTGCCACCCCAATAGAATTGCCAGTTACAGGGCAAAGCTTATTGCAGGACCCACAGGGAAAACCTTATCGCAGGACCCACCAGATCATGCAACAGTAATGGCAGCAGCACTGTCATGTTACGATTACATCAATTTCTGAGTCAGTTCTTGTAACTGTGACAAGTTTTTACATATAGAATAAGCATAACCTATAACCTGCGTTCAGCTACAACAATATAGAGGCATATCTCTTTAGTAACCTACCTGAAAGACTTGTTTCTAAGAGATTGCTTTCAATAACATGAAAGAAAGTATTCTATTTCCAAACTGGGACTGATGGCGCTTGCTTAACCTTGGCATGTCAGCTATCAGGAATCTCTGAATTCACACTCAGACAGAAAAGGATCACAATTCCTG
>NW_010429766.1:0-14931 GCF_000710305.1 Buceros rhinoceros silvestris | reverse complement strand
TGCCTGCTGTATATATCATTTCACTCCTGAAACTGTAGTGCTCACAATTTGGTGAAGATTTGTTGCTCACCCATTCGGATTCAAGGGTGGCTGACCAAAAATGGGTAACCTATAAATGGAGAAAGACCTGTGAAGAACTGAATGGATCTTCATCAAGTGAGCACATTCTTATACAAACAAGCACTTTGAAAACTGTTCTACAGGGGAAAAAAAAAAAAAGAGATGCTATCTTTACCTTTGCCTGGCAAAGGTGTGAGAGACCCAGAAAGACAGAAACACTGCACACAATCCTGGCCCAGAAAGAGACAGAAGGGAAAAAAGAAAGGATGGGTGTGTGAAGTTTTTTCCTCCAGGGACAGGAGAGGTAGAGGTGGAGAGGGAAGTTTTGCACAGAAACAGATGCTTGAGTCCATCTAAGAGGACAGTCTGAACAAGGTACAAGAGTGCCTGGATGAAGAGCAGGGGACAGTGGGAAGAAGTGATTTCATAGTTAATGGAATAATCCATGTTACTTGTTATCAAGTTATAATATGTTGTAGAAAATAAAAATTTAAAGTATTTTTTGCTGTAGCACAAATGAAGTGTATCATAAGAAGTTAGTAAATTGCCTGAAAAAAATATTCTTCTGGCCTAGATTATAAAGAAGAGTTGTTGAACAAATCTCTCTCTAATTTCCCATACTGCTCACAAGTGACCTCTGCCTTTCACGATCTTTCACTTTACATCCTGAGGCAGTGTGGAGGTGAAAAGGTTATTATTAATCTCTAAATAGGAATTACATGCCATCGGGCCCTATTTTTCCACTAAAAGTAAGCATCTCAGGAAAACATTGAATTAATCAGATCAGAATAGAGAAGGGGGAGTCAATTCAAATTTAAAATAAGGTGGGGAAACTTGAAAATCTATTCCAAAGAACACTCAAGTTAATGAGCTTCTTCAAACTGCCTTTGATCATACCGGTAACCACTACCGTGTGCCCTAACCAGAAGAGACTAGATGGCATACACACATCTAAAATAGACTTAATCTAACAGATTTAAGCATTAAGTATCATCCACCATCAAAATACTTCATGTTCCAAAGCACAAACACTTTATCACTCAATGCACTGTTTTTAATGTGAACCTCTTCCTTCCTTCTAGCTACTGTGACACCACTGGGGATCAGCTTCAAAAGCCTCATAGGCTACGCATGTGCTTAACTTTACACACATCAACTGAAAATGCAACTTCATGGCCTAAGCCACGGCACACAGGACAAGACATCTCAAAGGAAAGTAACATTTCTTAAGCGTTTTCCTACTTACCCAGGTGGAACGCTACAAAGACTAGATCATCAGTTTTATTTTAATGTCCTGCATTCTTTGTGTACGGACAAGTAATCACTCACCAACAGTGGAATATTTTAGAATAGATTTTAAAACCAGCAGACTGCTTTCCTCCAAGCCATTACTGCAACTTACTCAGTGCTGTCAAAAGTGTCTGGAAATGCACAGTAGCTGGGAAGAAATCCACAAAGCTCCTGACATAAGGAGCTTTCACTCTGAAATAGAGACACACTGAGGATATAGTTACAGAACCTGGCAGATGACCATAGGGAGGGAAGCACAACATCACAGTGCAGTAACCCCCATTCCCCAATTAGGTGGAAAATTAAAATAACAAAAATTTCACAGAAACTTGAAAAAGAAACAAGTTAAAATAGTCTTCAGGGACATTGATCTAGCAAACATTTGAGTCGTTTTTTTTCAATCTAACCTGAATAATTACAGGTACACAAAACTGTAATCTACTGTTGATGGTAGAATTAAGCTATAAAAGAGAGATTCAAAATGAGATTAAGAGGTTAACAGAAATTATAATAGCGAAGAATGCTTTTTTCAGCACCACTCTCAGATAGCAAGGTAATAACAATTTGTAGTAATTAAACTGCAGAATTAAAAGTCTCACCTTTTTAATGATTTTTTTTAATATGTGTCTTGCAAAAAAAAAGTCTTCCTCATTTTGGAGCTTAATGTGTCAAAGTGATAAGCTTGTTTTTAAAAGGCTATCTGTCAGATGGCTTAAAAATCCATAGATATTAATTAGGGTTTGGTTCAAAGGGTTGAAGTCAAATGACATCTATTAATTCCAACACCCTTAGCTCTCATCATCAAATAAGATCAAATGTTTATTCAGCAGTTCTTTCAGATAAAGTGAATGCACAGACTTCTCAGGTGTTTGATTCGCTAACTGGACGGCGACATGCTCCGCAAGAATCCAAACAGCATGATCTACACAGCTTAAATTTTTTTGAGTCATGCCGTTCTGTAAAACAATTCTCTAAAGTAGTTTATTCAAACGGCCAGCATTTCTATAACTTCCAAAATTTTTATGATCTACCAAACTAGCAAAACTACCAAACCAAGGTATGGTAACAGCACTCTACCTCTCAATCCATAACTTAGACTTACTTCAGCATGAGTTTAATCTTATCACTGCCACTTCCCATCCGAGACACCAATCGGTACAGGCCCTAGACTCAGTCTTCGACTTCTGCAATACAGCTTATATAGAAAGCATGGGTTTACAACACCTATTTAGTAACGTTGAAAGCATCAACTATCCTGACACTTCCAGTCTGCTTTCAAAACACGATGCAAAACAGAGCCCGTGTCACAGCTGTGAATCTGTCTCTTTTGCTGGAGAACATAAAAGGTGTTGAACGGTTGGGGTCTGGTCAGAAACAACCCTTCAATGCCAGCTTCAAGGCTCGGCCACACGCATCAGCACAGACCCTCGGGAGCTTTGCAATCTCAGTTCAAGGAGATTGTCCTTTGGTCTTTCCCGCCTTTGCACTTCACACCTTTGCGCTGAGTTTTTCATTGGTTACTATCACAAAAGGTCTAGGAAATGGTTAAGTACACCTTCCTGAAAACCAGAAAAGTATTAGAACCTGTTGTGATGGCGGAAGTGTCTCAATCTAAGAGTTTCAGGAATTAATCACTTCCTACTCACGATATACAGAGACTAGAATCAGACAGAGAGGCTTTATTTTTATTTTCAGCGCTGTATTGAAGCAATATTGCGTCTTTTTGTGTTTATTCATTATCCAAAAGGAATCCTTGGGCAATTTTAATTCAGTGACAAAGCTTTCAAAGCTGAAGATTGAATTTTCTCCCCAAAAACTGACCTTCAAAGTGTTTGTTGTATCACAGCACACAATGTGACTGGCTGTTGGCTCATTCTCACCCTTCAAAAGCCCTTTCTGATGTGATAATGTATTTCGGACTGTTAGCAAATTGAGTACTATAACATTTCATAGTGACGTTCTGAATATCGAAAGAGAGGGCTGTCTAAGAAAGCAAGACTGAATTAGAAGACTACAGTAAAAAGGACAATGCTTGAACCTTTTTCTTATTCAGCAAATGCAGAAAATATATTAATTGACAAGGCAAGTGAAAAGAATCTGTTTGACTTACAAATCAATAATTCATAAACAACATGAAAGAAACTTTATTAATAAACATCATTTAGCATTCATAATGGCAAGGAAAAATACTGACAAGATAGTCCAAACAACCCAAAGCGTAAACATGTTTTTATACAGTAAAATCTTACTTTCAGAAAATATATATCTGCATCACTCGCTGCTAAAAAAATATCAGCTCTAATGTTCTGCTCTCTGTCAGCAAAAAGCACAGGCAATGCATAGGTCTCGTACTACTGTTCACCACTTCGGTAAGTGTTGGAAACACCATAAAGCCGTCAGCAGGACAGCATTTCACTAACTTTCAGACAGAAAGTATTCCTAGCCCCTGATCACAACTGCTGAGTGGAAACCCATCGCTGTTGAAACTACCTACCTCAGCACCATCAACAACCATTCCACCTTCATTTAAAATAGCCTTGGAGTGACCCAGGTGTTTTCAACCTAGACACATACCCTATGTTAGACTGCGTTGCCACATCAGCTCTGCGAGCGACAGCTGAGTGGCATGATACCGACTGCCCACAGGAGGGCTGCACCCCTCAACGTCACCCCAGTGAAGCACTCCCTTTGAAGCAAACAGCTGAAGGACTCTTGTTTGATTTGCCTCGGGAACCACGAGCGCAGGAAGCTGTGCTGGCTGCCGGACTGCTGCACACGAGAGGCCAAAGCTTTTTGTGGCGAGACAGCTGTGGCCACTAATGAAAGAAACAGCCGTGATAAAGTGCAATAATGATTATGTGTAATAGAAATATAGATGTTGGATACTAACAGTGTGGTTTTCGTAGGGGAAAAGGTAAACAAGACAGAGTTTGGAGAGGAACTGTGCTGCAGCACCTGCAGGAAGGTCTCTGCTCTGCATTTGACTTCGCAGTCTGCCGTCCATGCATGTCAGCACACACCAATGTGAATCACAGTATGTTTTAAAGTGCATACGCAATACACTAATCACTTCTGGAAGTAAGCTATTTCTTCATTTTTCTTCCTTAAAAATCATTTATTTGGCTAGCAAGAGCTAGACATTTTAGGAAGCTACATGACTGGACAAATATTTTATATGAGCAAGTTGTCTTAGTATAACAGAAAAAAACACTAATTCTTTAATGAAATTGATATATTTGCAATGATTTATTGTATTATACATAGCCCTTAGGGAAAATTTACTAAGGATCTTGGAGAAGAAAAAAAAAGGCTATCTTTAGAAGATTTGAAGATTCTCCCTCCCCTTCTTCAAGTTGGTGGCATTGGCTTGGTAAGAAACCGGCCTCACGTTCAGGGATACAAGAACACAGATATTGTTAAAATAACTTCTACAGACCTCTGTGTAAGTAAGACCACCTTAGCCCCACTTTGTCCCATTTCGTCCCATATTTTACAGGCCTACAATTCACAGATCTATTTCAGCATCTCTAGACACAGACTGCAGTCATCACACAGGACTCTGATGGAGGATCACAACATCCTAATTCACACGCTGTCATACCACTATGTCTCCTAGTTTAACAACAAGGATGACACTTCCACAGCAGCCTGAAATGGGCAGACATTAGCCTGTAGTTTCAGCGACTGATGTGCAAATGTTATGTTACCTTAAAAATACCAACCTGTAAAATAGATATGGAGGAACTCAATGGCCTAAAGAGGAGACAACACAGTAAAGACAAGAAGGCCTAAAGGCCAGTTGAATCCAGCATAAATCTCAACAAACTGACAAACTTACGAAGCCAACTCACAGCCATATATGGGAAAACGAGTTCATGGACAAGACATAAAGAGACACCTCTTCAACTCCCTTAGGGATCTCCAAAACACCACCATGGAAGCTCTTCTGAGCCCGGGCCGTATGCATCATGACTGTGCAAAGATATTAATCGGTTCCAAGAAACAGAATGAATATGTATGACTATTCCAGGAAAAATAATGAATATGTCTGTAATCAGGTGATACAAGCTTTGGTTGAGGCAGCATTCGGCATGCATGATAAGCAGAATTATCCCCTGTGCATCCGGCGCTGCAAATAAATAAATGCCTGCTTCTTAATACTAGATTGGTGTTAAGGAGTTTCTTCCCAATTTCAGAAACACAAACATTAAACAAAAATCAGGCCTTCAATCATTTACCTAGTGCACTCACAAGAAACATCTATTCAAAGTCTTCTTGACCATGCAAGCACAAGAAAGGTGCTCTTACACAAATTGTTTGTCACATTATGATGACACTTCCAGCTATGATTCCATTTGCTCAGCTCCAATAGGAATACTCATATGCTTGTATGAGGGTTGGTAGACCCTAATATTTTAATGCCTGTGCCATCTACTTCTACTCTGTAAAGAATAAAAGCCAGTCAGAAATATTGACAGTTGGCCTACAGTATCACTAAGACTATTGCAACCAACACTCAGTGCTAGTAATATTTTACAAACTGCTGATAAAGCCAGACAGAAACCCCAGCAGCTACAAAACATTTCAGCAAAAGCATGCTCTCCTCCCCACAGCTTAGCATTTGGTGCTCAATGGGGTACCACTGATTTGAAAATACTTTTGCAAAAGAAAACAGGAGAAACAGGACCAAAAGAATGCAAGTCCTCATGAGCTTCTCTAACTGGAATTGACCTGATTTTTAAAAATTCCTTTAAAAGGCTAGATTGGCTCCAAACCCTCCGTGTCACACTATTTTTGTCCATTGTAAGGGATCTAAATAGAGTCACTTATCCTCACCAGTAACGAGATGCCAGTATACTGCTACAGGGATATTTTGTGTATCTACTGCTCACCTGCAGAGAAATACAGCATACAGTCAGAAAGCCTAGAAAATAACATGCCTTAAATATGAAACCTAAACTGAATACTTTGAATATCCAAAGCAAGAAAGATTAAGTGCAACAGACTTTATACACAATAGCTTTAATTTTTGCTTAAAAGAATAGAGCCTGAGAACAGCCTACCACAAAGTAATGTTCCAGAACATGCTCGAACTCACAGGATCAGAAGAATACACCTTCTGAACACAGCGTTACTGATATAACCCTGTAATATTGAACAGTTTATTTACTGAGTAATCATACATTGCCTTTGAGTTACAGAGACCATACTGACAATGGCATCGTAGCTTTTCATGTAGTTGAAAATTAACTCCAAAATCTGAGAAGATAACTGCCTTAAGCATGGCTGGTTGACTTCGTGACTTCAATCATAGCAGCAGCACAGTTCCAAGTTTGGAACAATATCGTGGCTAGGCCTGTCCTCATCCATCTTGGTCAACTCCCAAAAACCACCACTTCAAAGCAATCGTCTCTGGAGCGTGTGTTTGTTAAAACCAAAAAAGAAACCCAAAACCACGTCATTGTGTGCTGGTTAAGAGCGACACTTGAGAAATGTACTGAAATAAAAGTCCTCAGCCAGAGGCTAGAGCAGTGGGACATTCAATTCATTTAGCAGAATTCTATTTGATTTTTCATTGCTTTAATCTTATATAGAAGGTATTTTATATAATCTTATATATTCTTAATGAAATAGAAAGGCATAAACTTACACAGTTAACTGAGTGCAAAGTTAACTAATTTTTAAATATCTCAAAGGAACAAATATGTTAATTTCTTACTATTACTTCTTCCCAATTGTTTTTGCTCCTTTGATTGCTCAAAGGAAGAAAGAGCTTTTCTCCAGGGAATTTCCCAGTTCCATCATTCAGAAGTAATGTACACAAAGCACAAAATTTGTCTCAAGTCTATAGTGTAAACAAGATCAAGCCGTATCTAACAGGATCTACTCTGTAGCCCAGTGAGGCAAACAGAGGTATTTTTACTTACTTTTGTGGCCTTTATATCATAGCATTTCAGTTCTAGAACAGTCCTGCTGGTGGCACAGTTCAGGAATATAATTAAAGCACAGACTCATTTGGTAACAAAACCAACCCATGTGTCATCCAGGCCAAAACTACCGTCCATTTAAACCAAACCTTCATCACAGCAGAGATTACAGCTCAAAATAACTGAGCTGCCTCTCTTCCTTGAATTTCTCCCTTTCTTGACAAAGATTACAAGCTTCAAGTATCACTTTCAGAACTGCTTGGCTGTCTAGAGGCAGTGCTTCTTATTTCACAGCTCATGTAGGATTCACAGGTTCGGAAACTGGGATTACTGTGCAGGTGATAGATAGATATATTGCTACAGAGAATGCTTCATGCTCTTCTCCAGTAGCATGTTTTTTCCTAGCTAATGCATCAAGATTTACCATATTCAGAATATGCTCCTGAATCTACTTCTCTATTATAAGGAAAGATAAACTGCAAGCTCAAGGATGGATGAGAAAGAGCATAAAAATGGAGAAAATGAGCAAGAATCCTGGAAAAAGAACTCATTCTAAAATACGCGTGGTGGACAGAATGCATGAGCATTCAAACTGAATGCAACATTTTTCTAACAACATAGTCTGCATTGGAGAGCAACAGTGGGGGGGGGAAAAAACGGAAACAAAGGAAACAAAACCAAAACTTAGCAGCACACGTGGCAGGATGGTATCCCAAATTCTTCTGCATACAAATTACAGATAGGAGTGCAAAGTGTTTATTTATCATGGATTTAACTGACAAAATTACATACTGAAGAATAAACAGTCATACGAGGACCACCCGCTGATAGGGAAACAGATTTAAAATAATTCTGCAGTAGAAGTAGCGAAATGAAATCGCTTACCGTTAGTGTTGCATTGCTGAACCTATCTGAAGAGTTAGCCCTCCGGAAACAGATTTCCCTATCAATAATTGACAGCTGATACAGGTTCAGGCAGTGCTGGTACACCAGGGAAAGACGCGCTGCAGCAGCAGCTCCTTCTCATCCAGCCTATCCCTAGCACTTTTTAGATCTCTTTCTTAACCCTTTCTAGGTATTTTCTCTCTGTGTTTTGGGTGAAAAGAGAATGGCATGATATGCATTACAAGAGAAGAATGCATTATTTCCCACTTAGAGTGTGACAAGAGCCGTGGGAAGAAAGTCAGTAGGATTTAGTCATAACAATAAGCTAAAGACATGTAAAATCTAAAAACAGAAAGTGACTCAGTGACTGGGAAGGAGTTATACCAGAAGCATGAGGTGCTGTAACCAGAGCAATGATTTCTCCAAACATAGAATTAAGAGGTCAAGGCCACAATAACATAAAATAGTAGCAGAGGGTAAGCTAAAGAATATGAATAGTTCATCATTTTCTATAAGAAAAATGGTGATGATTCTCTTTCAGCCTTTTCCCATTCTACTCAGCACTAGTGAGGCCATACCTGGAATACTGCGTTCAGTTTTGTTCCCCACTACACAAAACAGATGTGGACAAGCTGGAAATGGTCCAGAGAAGGGCCACAAAGATGATCAAAGGACTGGGAGGCCTGCCATATGAGGAAAGGCTGAGAGAATTGGGTTTGTTCAGCCTTGAGAAAAGACGACTTAGAGGAGACCTTATCACCATGTTCCAGTATTTGAAGGACAGCTACAAAGAAGATGAAGACTTCCTTTTTCAAACGGACTCACACGGAAAAGAGGAAGGATAATAGGTATGAGTTACTTCTGGGCAGATTCCGATTAGACACAAGAGGAAAACTTCTCATGACAAGGACAATCAGCCATTGTAATAATCTCCCCAGGGAAGGGGCGGATTCCTCAACATAGGACAATCCAAAGGATTTGACTGGACAGGGTGCTGGGCCATCTTATCTAGACCATGCTTTTGCCAAAAAAGGTTGGACCAAATGACCCTTAAGGTCCCTTCCAACCTGATATTCTATGATTCAATGAGATCTGGGTTTTGAAATCAAACCTGTTTGTTTTCACTGGGGGAAGGAGAACAAGCTCATACAGCAATTTTTAAACCAAGTGAAAGCTGAAGTGGAGTGATTGAAAGAGAAATGTTACTTCCTTTTCTGGGATAACTCCATAGTATTCTGAAATGGTTTACATTTCTTAAATTTGGTTGCTTTCTTTTATAATGTCAATTTATATCAATGAGAAATTGTTTTCTGACATAATTTCTCAAGATGATTTTTTTTGTCATATTATTTTTCATTAAGAAAAGACTGGTCTACTCTGACAGCTCAGTTCATTTTAATAAGGGTGGATTGTGGATCAAGAGGCCATCTGACAATGAAAGTTTGGAAAATTCTTTTGTTCAAATGGGTTATTTCTCCTCATGAAAAAAAATAGAAAAGGCAAAAAAAACAACAAAGGCTTGTTGGTTTAACCAAATTAAGGCCTCTACTTGAGCCATGATCGGACAGATACATCTTCCAAAACTGAAGAGATGAATTCAAGGACTTTGGCACAGCGGGAATTTATAGGAGGAAACTCAGTGCATCCAGATGAGATGCAATTGCCTGTGGAAGCACAGAATTGCAAGTGAAATCTGGACATCTCTCCTGAAGTCTCTTCCCACAGATGACTTCTCCCTGTGGCTCCTCATGCTGTCTTGGTTCCAGTTTTGTTAGATCCAAAGAGTCAGCCTCGACTGGACCATAAATCTATTATCTTCAAACAGCTGGAACAGCATTATGCATGCATGTCCCACAACTGTCTGAGCAGTATTTCTTCTTTATCAATGAAACTCAGTGGTGTGCTATCTGCATCCGACATTCCCAAACACTCACTCACAAGAATATATCTTTTTATTTCCATTTCTCATAAATTTTATTTCATTTTCTCAGAAAATATCAAAGACTTGCTTCCTATACGTGTTTGTATTCATGAGTGCTGCTTTTCACAGAAAGATCACAATGGCCTTTCATTTTCTTTTCATACCTAGAGGCAATAGAGCAAAGTAATATGCAGGCTTTTTTAAGTGACTGGTTGAAGTCATTAACTGCATCATTTCTCAAGTGGTGTCCAAAATTTCAAATATAGCTCTGTATTGTTCCTTTACTGTTCTTCTATTTCTTCACCTGTGGATGCTGCTCTGGGTCAATATCCTACAAGATTCCCAACTCTGGTAAAGACTTTGCAACAGTCCAAAACAGCACTGATTCCCATCTCATCATGCAGTAACACTTTATTTTACTTACTGAATATATCCTCTCCATCCTCAGAAACATTCTTTTCAGTAAATGCTTCCATTTTTAAAATGGTACAAAATGTACTAAAGTCATGTTCTCACATCGCTCTTGTTAAATTTTAAGCAAAAAGTCTTTTATTCAAAGTAATGCCTAATTGTTAATGCTCACTAGCAATTTACAATCTGTCAAAGACTTCAGGCTGACATAAAGATAAAAAGTTAGGATAGCATTATATCCATCTAAAAAGCCACACAAAATAAAATGTAATAAAAAAGGGTGGTTCTTCCCGGATGAATAAATTGCACATCTTTCAGATCTCTTCCATCAATAATTTATATAAGTGTTTTAGCACATTTCTTCAACCCCCCACACCACCAAGGCTAGAAGCATAAAACAATATAACAAATTCACAGAAATTTCATGTTCAATGAACACTGAACACATGACAACCATCCACAAAAGCAAAGAACACGCAGACTTCCATCACATAGTTAGAAAAATCCATTCTGAAAATGCAAATAAGAGCAATTTCCCCATCAAATCTCACAACCTTCCGCCCTGTTCATCCACTCTTGTTTGAATTCATAAACAGTATCTAGATATTTGCCTTTTCACCTGCATAAATTCAGTATTAAGTGTCAGATTTCATTTTCTTTTGCTGCACTCCAGTGCTTCCACTGCACCCTATAGGGATATTACTGTGCTGGTTTTCAAGCGCTAAAAATAAAACAAACACATGTCAGCCCAAGGACAAAGTTGGAAGGAAACATACTTTAATGTAACCAAAGAAGAATATATTTAGCATTTTGCTACTAAGCAAGGATGAAAATAAACTTGTCAACACATCGCTGTGTCTAACTGCGAAGCCCACGCCTCACTCCATTCTTTCTGTAACATCTATTATATATGAAAAGTGGATTTAGTCTTCCCTCCTTTCTTTCTTCTTAAGAGTGACTGTTAGCACTCTGCTACTGCTGCTGACCAGAAGGAGCTTCTGAAGGGCGGGGTAAAGCACTCCCATCCTTTTGGGAAGTCAGTTTTTCTATCAATTAACAGTAGTGTAGCCATCTAAGCATTTGAGCCATGGTGCACTCGAATCTCGATGATTTGAGATTCAATCTCGAATCCTTCCAAAACCAAATATCAGCATAAGTGGGAACTGGCATGCCACTCACTCCACAGAAAGGAAAGTGGAAAATGAGTCCTAAATCAGAACATTGTTTTCTTTTTTCTTTCATTATTATAGTTAATTTGGGCTTTCCATAAAGCAGTACTGTTTCTGTGTCCCCAGAGATGAACACCCACCAAAAAACCCACATTATTATATTCTTAAATATTGTCTTTAAAGCAAAAGGTTTTTTTAATAAACACCTATATTATTAACATTTTAAACTATTTGAACTTACATTTTTAAAAGCGGGAAAATAAATATTTCAACTGTATACACTGCATTTCATTTTGGACATCCTGTATTCTGACTAAAACTTATACTGAAGGCAAGAACATCACACCTGCTTTATTTAGACCCTTAAAGCACAAACACAAAAATGTATTCTGCTATGCTGAAGCTTCTGGCTCCAAGAGGGGTGCTACTGTGGAAAAGGAAGATTTGCTCTAACACCCAACAGATTCAAAGGTTGACCACTCCAGCATGTCACAATGTTTCTTCTCCAGTGTTCTCAATTACACATGGTTCTCTTCACCATCACTGTAGTAGACATCAAAAAATTCCATTCTAAATTTAAAATACATTAGTACTTAAATATTAATGTTAAAAAGGTTCACTGGTTCCAGTAAACTTTAAAGGAAGCTTGGAATGCCTGCACAAGGAGTGGTGGCAAAGTACCATTCTGGCAGAGTTTTAGGTAAGCATTAATGGAGCTCTAAAGAGCTTCCTTCTGCTTAATAAGGGTCTTTTGAATCTCACTGCCAGAAGTCAGATGGCCCCAATTAACTTCCTAGGCACGTAGAAAATAAAAGTCTGAGGCTGAATATTCTAAAGTTCACAAGGGAAAAACAAAATTCCGTTAACATTCTCCAATACATATTCTGTGGTACTTGCAGTTAATTTTCTTAACTTTGACAGTTTGCATGCATCTTACCAAACAAAATGAACTCCTGCTACCTTCCAACAGACTCTAGCCCTCTCTTAGGAAAATATGACTATTCCCCCCTGCCTCAGATCATTACAGAGTCACTGTGTCAACTCTGGATGATGGAAATACCTCATCAAAAAGACTGCCAAGCATTTGTCTTTTTCTTCAGAGACTGATACAAAGCCTACCAATACAATTCATTGTCTATGATTTAGGATTGGCCCAAAAGTCATAACACTTCAAGGCAGTAATAACACTCAAGGCTTGCAGAAACTTACAGATATGAGAAGTAAGCATTGTTGTTTTCAATAATCTGTCTTTACACTGATAAAATTTCAGCATAAATCTTAAAAACATTAGTGACTCACATATCAAAAAATTATCCTGCAATATGTCATATGCATTTTTTAAGACAAGACAGAAGCTTCATAAAAGCAGATGCAAGGTAGCTTGGGAAATCTTATAAATTTCTCGATTATAGCTGTTAAGATTTCATTTCAGTTTTCTTGTTTTTCTATGGCTTTCCATCTTTAAATTAATAGTGTGTTCTCAATTCATGTGAGATGTATCTATTGAATGCAAAAATAGTCCTTAATACAACGTTACAACACAGGGAAGAAAGAAAAAAAAAGGACATTAGAAGACGTGGAAGGTCAAGAAATTACTAATTTGCCATATGTATTATACAAAGATGTTTAAAACTTATAACAAAAATCTACAGATGGAGACTCAAATAAAGAAATCATATTTCAGTCTTTCGTGATGCCAACAGTTCAGAGCAAGCACATTAGACAGCCAGCATTAGTCTGCCACATTTCACCTTCAAAAATAGATTTATGGCTTTCAGTAGTAACATACAGTAACATAAAGATCTTAGAAAACACCCTAACTATACAAAAGACTGCGAAAGGTTTAGTGTCTAACTGCTTATTGACCAGTTCCTCTCCCAGTTCTTCAGATTTGTCCATAATTTAATCTACTCTGCCAGTTTAACACTGTCAGCTCTGGAAAAGCATGGGAACAAACCCTTATTTGATTGCAAACCTGAGCCTCAGATTACTAAAATGATTGCTAGATTACTGGAATAATTACCTAATAACTGCTGACAGGCTTGATCTCCTGGCCTCTTCTAACACTCCCAAACTGGTGGGCAGATCCCTTCGTAAGTATGTGGAATGTGTCCAAACCATCAGAAATATAGAAAGGGGGCATTCTTCTAAAAAATAAAAATAAACAAAAATAAAAAAAATTGACAACCATTGTTCTAGACTTTCTTGCACAATATTGATGATACCTACAGGTAAAACCACATTATTTCCTTATAAAAGAAATTCCATATTCTGCATAAAATAGCTCAGGTAATTTTCTGAAACTTTGCACCATTTGCTTCCAAAGAATCTGGTTTCAACAACAATACTTCCATATGTCAATGTAGACATGATATTTACTCACCATGTAGGAACCCCCTGGTATAATAACTGCTTCTGTCACTTTTTATTCAAAGTAGCATTGATACATACTCTATTTCTATTAAAAGCTACATCCTAGTACTTAAAAAAGGGGCAAAAGCTTCTACTGATACGAACTCACTCTATACTTTGAGATGCTCTGCAGAATTTCAGAGACAACCAATTCCCACATAGAAAAATGGTTCTAGTCTTTCAATTGTGAAAACAACCAGCATGGTTTTAATGAGAATTACTTAGATAGGCACTAAACTTCTGGTACATAAAATTCATAATTTGGGCAGAAAAGTATCCTGAACCAGAGGGTGGGGTGGGGTTGTATAGTTGGTTTAAGGTTTTTTGAGACAGAATAAAATCTAGTTTTGGTACCCAAACTGCATATACATAAGAACAGCATAAAAGCCATCAGTATTGAGAGCTTAAGTCAACTTCACAGAGTCCAGCAGTATGTTCAAATAGCAGCATCATTTGCTTTTCCCTTTTGCTTACAATTACGTGTGGTTTCACAAGCAGAAATTCAGAAAGATCCCACAGATTATGAGCTTTCAACTAAGCAAAAAACAGAGGAAGATATTTGACTTCCATCTCCAGAGATTTACCTTGTTCTACATTCTAGCCTCTGCTGGGTACCACTGCCACAGACGATCCCATTTTAACCTTAACCAGCTCTGAACAGACCCGGCCGTACACGAGATACAACCTGCACAGAGGATGGACTTCGCATGCAAAAGCTGGGGGGGAAATACCTTTACACCTGAAACGCCTCCTTGCTCCCTATTCCTCACACTGCGACAGACACGCCGTTATCCTCCCCTCCCAACACGAGGGCTGCTCTCGGCGTTCAGGAAACTTCCCGAGGAGCCGCTGCCCG
>NW_010429765.1:28330-36527 GCF_000710305.1 Buceros rhinoceros silvestris | reverse complement strand
AACTGTATACAAAGGTCAGCGTTGAGGAGCAAATATGACTATCTAGTCGCAATGGAGAGCATAATCACATGGACTTCCACAGACTCTTTTTGATCTCCAGAAGAAGATTTATTCGAATTAAATTCACTAAGCCATCAGTTATTTTTTTATCTAAAACCATAATTTTTATAATAAATAAAACATAATAATTTATGTTCTGAAAACAAGAAGTGGATTAAACATACCACATTTTAATTTAATGCCCCCCAGAGATGTAGTTCATGTCCTTCCCTTTTTGATACTGAGCTGATAGAATAAGCTTACTTACTGAAGAAAATTGTGCTGGATAATACTGTTTACTGCTTATCTAGAGAGTATAAGATATATGATAAAATGCCCTTAGGATTCTGGGCTTGTAGATTCCTGAAACATCTTTCTGGCCTGCCTCAAGTTGCAGCGTGGAGGTGCTCAGAAGAGCTGGAATGAATACCTGACACTGACACACCCTGACATATCCTCACTTCAGTTGTTCACAACTTTGAATTTGCAGACTGTTTCCTAGTGGTGGCAGATCTCCACTCTAAGTCACTTAGATCTACATTTTTATACAATTACGTTATGTGTGACGTGCATTTGGATTTCTTAGTTGTCTTTCACCGAATCACAAAGAATTTCGGAGAAAGCGCCCACACGTGTGAACAAAAGATAGAGTTTTTAAAAGCCTCTTCAGTTACGAGAGTGCAGAATCTGTACTTGGAAGTGAGGCTTAATCAAGGAGCTAGTCTTGTTGCAAAGCACTTTCAGAATTTCATTGTCTTGTGATTTTTAAATCTAGTTTCCACTTTCATTTAAACTTAGAAGGGGATAAATATAACCATTTAATGTTCTAAAGCAAACTGCAATTAAAACCTGCTTTTCATTCTTTTACTTCAGAAAGATTTAGAAAAAGAGCAGCTGAAAACTCTCAGGAAGATAGCCAAGCATTTTGAAAATGGGCTTGTATCCTTTTTGCCACTGTAGAATTCTGAAGTCATGATGGTTTATGTATGATAATGCTCTGACCTTTCAGCAAAGCGTTTTACGATGTGCTGTGCTTCCACATGGAGAGCGGCGATGGTCCACACACATTCCCATCATCAGCCTTCTTGTGCACACATAGCCAAGGCTAGTAGGTCCAACAAGATTCCCGGAGGCTAGACTCATTTATTACAAAATCTATAGAGGAATCTCCTCCCTACAGCATTTGAAAGTGTTCAAAATATAGTTGGTGTACTTTCAACTCAGAACAGATAAGCATAGTAATTGTCACTACTTAAGAAGAGGCAGATAAAATAGCAATGACTTCCAATGAGAAGACATTTTAAAGAAAAATAAAGTCACGCTAATTTATCTGAAACTGTCTTCATATTCGCAGTACAAATTGAAAGGCTTCCAATAATCAGAAGTACTAGAGAGGGTCTGGGTGTATGGAAAAATGTGATTAATTTCATACAGTTCAGCTAATTGGCACAGTGATTTAAACTACCACATGACATCACAACTGAGTTGTGGTTGAGTACTTACAGGCAGTTCCCACGAGTCAGTGGATTGGTAATAACTTCTCAGTCTCAGTGATCTGTTCAGTTTTGATCTTGTGCCTCTACCCCAAACTAGATAATATGTGTTTGGTTTTGTTAGTCACTTGGGACTAGAATAGGAAATAATTTAAACACCTCAAGACTATCTCAGAATTTAGATAGATAAATCCAACACTGTGATGTAAAAACTTTTCAGCCTGTATTTTTAGATATTGAGTGCTGAACTTCCAGTGAGTTCAGCTGGTAAGAAAGCTGAATCAGCTTTGCAAGAGTTGTACTTTTGTAAAAGTAAGGCTGCTACAAAAAGCCCAACTATTGACACATATGCTTCATTTTAGACATCTAACTTTGAAAGCATTGGCCTTGTTTTTTCTTGGTCATGTCTTAAGTATGATGAATTCAGTTTTCAAATTTTTCTTCTGATTCATAGCGGCTCAAACAACCTGATTTCCTTAACTTTAAATTAAAAGCCCCTTAAGGATTTAGCACAAATAATTGAAATTCTTAACCTGTGTGCAGAAAAAATTAATGAACAAGAAGCTTTCACTGAATCTTTATGTGAACTTATTAAATTATGTGGGTGAGTACTTCAGCCCTTCTTTTAGAGATTTAAACACTGCTTATTAACATGTTCATACATTTTGTAAGGCAACTGACATGTCCATACAGATCTATCTACAAGGCATTTATATCTGCAAGGTATCTATTATATCATCCTTCCTTTTCATGGACTGTGTTTTCCTTGAGTCCAATTTCTGTTGGCCTGAAGGAGGGACCTATTACATCATTCAAAACTGGATTATAATTGGCCCCAGCTTGCTTGGAAGCAAGATTCCCCAAGGTGTCTTATAGCCTGAGTAAGTTGTTCTGGGACTGCTTGCCTCAAAACATTCATCAGCTGAGTCCGGCTGAGGTATGTTCTGCTGTTTCAAACAAGCTGCCTAAGTGAGTTTAAAAAACTGAAGTGACACAAAGACACTTTTAAACCTGAAACCCATATTTCAGAAAAGAAAGAGCCACAACAATTGGAGGATTTGGGATTTATAATTACTTTATTTTGCAGGAACTTTTGGGCATCTTCGTTGTCATACTGTACTTTACATTATTTGTGGAATAGAATTTAGGTGTTATCCACACTTGTCAGTAGTTTTCTTCTCCTTAGTAATTTAATAAATTTACTTCTGGAATGTTTGTAACTACAGTTCCTCCTACATTTAATTATAATTGGAGAGAATAAGCAAAAGAAAAATTATGCCAGACATAAAATGAATTGCATAGAAAACCATATATTCAAATAGGTTGTTAGGTTTAATAAACATAGAACTTCTCAGCTGAATCTTTTAGTTCCCTGAGCACCATCACTTGTACTTCTTTCCTTTGCTGCCACACAGTGGAGAATGAGAAAGTACATCACGAAGTTTCGTTTTCTTCAGTGTTTGTCAGAAGCGTGACAAAACTGAGAATGAGTGTATAAAGTCGATAAAATGTAGTTGTGAGTAAGGCTTTTCATCTCTTAGAGCAGTTCAGCAATAATTGTGTTTTCTGCAATGAATATATTTTGGAAGATTACACCCTTGAGGCTTGCTTTAATTTCTGTACTGTGGAAATTCCCCCATAATTCACTACTACCTCATATAAAATTGTAGAATCATAGAATGCTTTGGATTGGAAGAGACCTTCAAAGGTCATCTAGCCCTGCAGAGAGCAGGGACATCTTCAGCTAGGTTAGGTTGCACAGAGCCCTGTCTAACCTGGTCTTGAATGTTTCCAGGGATTGGGCATCTACCGCCTTTCTGGGCAACTTATGTCCATGTTTCACCACCCTATTGTAAAAAATTTCTTCCTTATATCTAGTCTAAATCTACCCTGTTGTAACCAGTTTCCAGTCTTGCTCATCAGAGGGGCTACACTTTTTTTGACCTTTCTTTTCTAATTGACTTACCTGGAGAAGCCCTTATTATTGTTTGCATCCCTTGCCAGTTTCATCTCCAACTGCACCCTGGCCTTCCCAACCTCATCCCTACACAACCGGGCAGTGTCCCTATACTCCTCCCAGGAAACCTGTCCCTGCTTCCACTGCCTGGGCAGTGCTTGCTTGCCCTTTATCTTGACCAGCAGGTCTCCACTCAGCCGTGCGAGTCTCTTCTCTTCCTTGCCTGATTTCTTACACCTGGGGTCAACAGCTCTGGCGCTCTATGAAAAGTGTCCTTAAAGATCTGCCAGCCCTGTTCTGCTCCCTTGTCCCTAAAGGGCTGTTTCCAAGGGGGTCCTATTGACTCACTCCTTGAAGAGCCAGAAGTTTGCTTTATGACAAAAAGAGAAGCCTGTAACTAGATGAAAGGGCTATTTAAAATTTCCTTGAATATACTAGAACTCTTGTAATAAAATTTTCCACTCTTTTGTAACTGCTTCGGTTTACCTGTCATCTTCTCACTTTTTTTTTCAATGCCTGTTTCTTTTTTTTTTTTTTTTATCCCAGATTTATTCCATTATTTGCTCTCTCTTTTCCTCTGGCTATGTTCACAGAAGTAAACCTACCAGAAAGCTGCTTCTACACGATGACCTGCAGAGACCTTAGCATAACATCTTAATGTTTACTGTTAGAGAATTTTTAGCACTTATGTGTTTATGTCATATCTGAGTATATCACAAATATTATTGACTATTTCTTAATAAAGTAAATTTATCATTGGTATATTAGGAGCCAGTGTTTTTGTTTTATTTTTATCAGTTTCAAGAAGTCTTGCCTAGGGGTATGATCCTTTTTTTCCACTTTCGCATGTTTGTGCATAGTCTAGCTCTGCAATAGCCTAACAGTGCCTGGGTTCTGGGACTTAATCTTCCACATTTAAATTACTTTTCTTTATTCAGTATTTCTTATTGCATCAAATGTGAATTATGAAAATATTACCTATAAACATGTACCACTAGTTGCCAAAATGTAGTTGCCAGATTATGGAATTGGAACTTTCAGTGTAGAATCAGCATTGCAAAGAATGTATTTGTCCCGGGAAAAGAGTCATTATTTGCAAAGGAAGAAGAGAAAAGCTGTTGAGCTTTTCTAGTGACTTGATTAGAGTGTTCTTCTGCAGTGTTTTAAGCATAGTTGTAATATTTTTAAATTTCATTTTGCAGGTTACCATTTCAAAAAAAGAAATTATCTGATGAAGTAAGCTATTCTGTGGCAGTTTCAAAGTCAATTGCACAGCTGGGTGAGTGTAAACTGATATGCCATAATAAAATTAGTATTATTATACCATAATAAAATTAACTGTATTGGCACAATCTGAGTTTCTCGTTACCTCCTTAGTAAACTCAAAGTAATTTCTTTCAATTATTCATTCAGTTCTGTGTGCTTTTCAGTGTTAGAACCATTCTTACTTTGCTGTGCAGCTAACCTCCAGATTCGCTAGCAGAATTACCCGTTTGCCAGTGTCAGAAGCTACATGAGATAACTTTATCAGTACAGCTGAAGAACTAAACCTGTCTATAGCCTGTTTCATTTCATTTTGCCCTGGCATATTACTATAAACACTGAAACCTGGGATAAGGGGAAAGTGTATCCTTCCTGCTTCTTTGAAACCAAATGGAAGAAACAAAGGAGAAACAGTAACCCCTGACTCTCAGCTCAAACCTTCAAAACAGAAAAGTCTGAAACCTGTCACCTACAAAGGCAAAACACAACTCAGCGTGGTGCCATGCCTTACTAGAAGCAGCAGTTTCTGACTTCAGCCTCCTGCTGCATCTGAGTCATGAGATTCTATCTTTCAGAAATCTGTTTTAAGAGAGCTGTTGAGGAAAAGTCATGCCTTAAGGTCACTGGACCTCTTAGTACCAGAACACCTTTTTATGATCTTGATGTCACATTTGTAATTTTCAAAGAAATACTGCAAGCACTGTAGGTCAGAAGGGATCCAGAATAGAGCAGAGGTGATATATCAGTTTACTTAATGGTAGAATTTAAATGGTAAAGAGGTAGCACAATCAACTTGTCATATATGGAAAAAAGATTATCCTGGAAATGGGTGAGAAAAAAAATATTTTTAGAAGTCTTTCACAGATCCAAGTAGATAGCAGAATGGCCTCCTGGTTTGGGGTAGTTCCAGATTCTCTTTACAGGTGTATGTCCAAAAAGATACTGAAATATAAAAGGTTGTTTATATTATCATGTGAGGCACTTGTAACTCTCCATGGAATTCTCTTTATCTTTTGGAAAAGGATCTCTTTCTGTGGTTCCTTTATGTCATAACATGTCTGCTGGAAGAAGTCTTCCTAACATGGTAATGATGACAACATCCTAGTGAGGTAGCTTTCTTCTGAATTACACAACTTCTGGAATAACGTCCTGTCTCTTATAAGGGTCTGCAGCCATAAGGCAGAGGAGGTCACTTTTTGATTAACCGCATTGACTCCATTGACCTCTTCAGTGCTGGAGTCCCTGTATTTTATAATCCCTTTATTTTATAATCAAACTTTGCATGAAAAGACAGATATGCAGGGGATATGACCAAAGGAAACACTAAGTACTGTAAATAGAAGTGTTAATATTACTTTCTAAAAAGAATTACACACTTTGTAAATTGTTTTGTTTTTTTCTGTTTCTAACAGGTTACTTGATGAGGGTGCCAAGCTCTCAAGTTAGAATACAAATCTGTAAGTGTGTTGTTAGCTTTTATAATACAGAGCTACCAAGAAAACTATTTTCAGGTAAAGCACAGTATTTTCAAGGGTCACAAGAAATCAAGTGTTTATTATCCCAGCTACTTTGAAATGGCTCTTTTAATTAGCTATGGATTAATTTTTTCTTTATAACTATAGTTATTGTATCTCATAGATTAAATATGTAGCACTGGCAAATGTGCAATTGCCATGTTTTTATAGAAGTGCATACTCAAAATCTGAAATTAGTTCACCAATGTACAAAGAATTAATTATTACACTTAGGGGATTAGGATTAACTAGTGTCTAGAAAATGTGAGGTGGTCACAAGTACTCTGAAACATGGATGATGGAGGAAGAAAGAGTAGTTAGGATCAAAATTACAAGAAGGGAAATAAAATTTTCAAATTTGTGTATGTAGCATGGAGAAAAGCGGCTCCAGTTTCACTTGTATTGCTTGTGAGGGATAGATCTGAGCCCATCTAAATTTGATGAGGTCATATTAGATGGCCACATTTGAGCATAAGCTCAAAATAAATAAATTCATTGTATTTATAATAAATTGTGTGACTTGCCTCTGCAGAAAGAGGCTGATGATGCCTGCGTATGAGCTCAAGCTTGATCCTCTGCTATTACAGATATGCATAGAAACTGGCATCAGAATTCACTACTATTTATTCCTTTGATACTTATGATGGTGGCAGGCAAAATCAGTCACGGATCTCCTCCAAGATGGGCAGAGGATCACATGCTGTGAGACAGCACTAGGTTTATAGGCAAGCAAGCTACATTGTCACAGTGTGGAACTAGAGTGCAGGTGAGGGAGCTGGATGTCAATGTGCTCCCTTGCTGTGTTCCTACAGCGTGGCACTAGTTCCGGTGCCCTCTTGCTATTATCATTTATTTTGGAAGGCCTAAAGAAGCTGCTGTTGCAACAGCCCTCAAAAATTCTAGATAAGTGAATGTTAAATATTGAGAGATTTTACTCTTCTGCTCTAGATTTAGAAAATGTTATCTCAAAAATGAAGATTGTATTTCAATCTGATTCTTTTAAGTCAAATTCTTAATCTCTATTTGTGAATCTTGCCAAAGTTTGATCCTGCAGAGTTTCATCTATAGAGTAATACCAATTTAGAGCCAATCAGAGCTTAGTTACAACTCAATTCACCATGTGCATTATCTGCATTTATCAATCCTGCATCTCATGTTATGTGATATATTTTTAAAGCTATTTAAGATAAACTTTACTTTCATAAGTAAGCATATATAAATATAAGTTTCTTTTCTCAATGCTCCCCTTCCTCATAATTCAGTTATGAAATACGGATTTGCATATGCATGGATGAAAGTAAAAACAGGGAGACATTAGAAAGTAAGTTTATAAATCAAAGGTTGTATTCACATACTTTAAGCACTATGTTAATAGAAAGCATTAACCACCTAGTGAATAAGTTACAGAAAAGAACTAGGTCATAGAATCAAGGAATAGTTTCAGCTGGAAGAGACCTTTAAGATCATCAACCCCAACTATTAACCCAGAACTGCCAGGTCACCACTAAAGCATGTCCCTCAGCACCACATCTACATGTACTTTAAACACCTCCAGTGATGGTGACTCCGCCTCTGTCCTAGGCAGCCTGTCCCAGTGCTTCACAGACCTTCACAGTAAAGAAATTTTTCCTAATATCCAGCCTAAATCTCCCCTGATGCGATTTCAGGCCAGTCTGTTTTGTCCTATCACTTGTCACTTATGAGAAGAGACTGACCCCCACCTCGCTACAACCTCCTTTCAGGGAGTTGTAGAGAGTCTCCCCTCACCCTTCTTTTCTCCAGACTAAACAATCCCAGTTCCCTCAGCCTCTCCTCATAATATTTGCTCTCCAGCTTTGTTGCCCTTCTCTGGAGATGCTCCAGCACCTCAAAGTCCTTCTTGAAGTGAGAGGCCCAAAACTGGACACAGTACTCAAGGTGTGGCCTCACCC
>NW_010429765.1:17186-28104 GCF_000710305.1 Buceros rhinoceros silvestris | reverse complement strand
CCACCCACTCTTCCCAAGCCTGTAGCATTGCAGGAGGTTGTTGTGACTCAGCTGCAGGACCCAGCACTTGGCCTTGTTGAACCTTACACTATTTGCCTTGGCTCATCAATTCAGCCTGCCCAGATCCCTCTGTAAAGCCTCCCGACCTTCGAGCAGATTGACACACCCACCCACCTATATTGGTGTCATCTGGAAACTTACTGAGTGTGCACTCAATCCCCTCATCTAGATAATTGATAGAGATGTTAAAGAGAACAGGTCCAAATACTGAGCTCTGGGGAACACCAAGTGTGACCGGCCATCAGCTGGATTGAACTCCCTTCTCCACCACTCTTTGGGCCCAGCCATCCAGCCAATTTTTGATCCAGTGAAGAATACACTCATCCAAGCCGCGGGAGCCAGTTTCTCTAGCAGAATGCTGTGGGAAACAGTGTCAAAGACTTTACTAAATTCTGGGTAGACAATCCACAGCCCTTCCCTTATCCATTAAGTTTGTCACCTTGATATAGAAGGAGATCAGGTTAGTCAAGCAGGACCTGCCTTTCATAAACTCATGCTGGTCTCCTGATTGTCCTGTACATGCCATGTCATGGCACTCAAGATGATCTGCTCCATAACCTTCTCTGGCACCAGGGTCAGACTGTCAGGACCGTAGTACTCTGGATCCTCTTTCCAGCCCTTCTTGTAGATTGGCGTCACATTTCCTGACCTCCAGTCAACTGGGACCTCCCCAGTTAGTAAGGACTGCTGGTAAGTGGTGGAAAGTGGCCTGGTGAGCACTTCCACCGGTTCTCTCAGTACCCTTGGGTGGATCCCATCTGACCTTATAGACTTCCATGTATCTAAATGGTGTAGTAGATCATGCACTAACAACTTATTTCATGACCTGAAGAAGGTTTTTCACCTCTCATAACTCTGCTTGTTCTTTCATTCTGTAAATTCTAGGAAGCAATTAATTTGTTTATATCTCATTTTAGTCATCTTGAGGGTAAGTCTGCTGGATATGCTTTAGGGACTATTAATACTCAGATATAAGAAAAGCAGCTCTTGTTGTTTAGTAGATTTTATTTTTTTCAATTAATGTTAGGACAGAGGAAATACGATACTTGGTTCTCAATCTTTTATTGAGAAAGGATGAATATTTTATGAAGTAACCAAAATTTTCAGTATTTACTGCATTATAACTAAACCTATTTTATGTACAGGTTACCAGCCAACAAGTGCAAACTATAAAATTCAGATGGCTGAATTAGGAGGATTAGCAGAAACTCTTGTTTTGTCACTAGCATTAGTTGAAAATCAACTTACTGAGAAGTTATGGGTACTTAAAGCTCTCCAGCATCTCTCCAGCTCTGGTTAGTACAAACTGTTCTTTCAATAATCTCATTACCTCTGATCTTACATCATTGGTTTCCTGAATATGACTAAAACAACTACTGACCTACAGGGAATTAAGCATTCAGATTTTCATAATTTCAGGAGTAAATTGCAGACTTATGATGAAGGCCCAAGCAGCCAGCAGACTCTGTTTGTATTTAAATGGCGATGATCCCTCAGGACAGCTGATGTTCCGCTCCTCAGAAATCCTGTGGAACCTGTTAGAAAACACCTCAAAAGATGAAGTTGTTAATCAGCTCAGTAGCTTGGAATGCGTACAGTAAGTACAGAGAATCATTTAACGAATTAACATTGTCCTTTTGGAGACATCTAAAGCATTGTCATTGTGCGGCAGAAAATTATTGTGCGGCAGAAAATTATTGTGCAGCAGAAAATACAAACGGGGAATCGAGTTCTTTCTTTCAGTCATTAAGTCTTAACTTTCATTAAGTTTTCAGTATTAACATATCTGATTCTCAAAAATGGAAGCACTAGTGAATCAGACCTCATAGCCAAGCAGCCCATGATTTAGACCCTTCAGGCATCTGTTTCTGTTTCAGCAAGTTAGAGAGTACTGTGGTCTATGAGATGGCAGGAAATGATACACGATCCAAGAGGTGCCTGCCAGCTAGCTTACAACTCGGTGGCCAGAGTCCAACTAAAAGCACGTCCAGTCAACTTGAAAACTTTAATTGTCAAGCCTCTCTTTTTCATGAACACAGCGATCCACCACCAGTTCTTTCTGCTACAGGGCAAGAAGGAGGTCACGTTGTCCTGCAGCATAGTGCAGGAGGTATAGCCCTATCTATCACTTTGTTAGTTGTACCTTTTTCAAGCTCTACATGTTAGGCTCATAAGTCAGTATTACTGAAATGCTTATATTATAAAATTAGTAGGTAATTCTATGCTATGATATACAAGGCTTAGTTCTAGATCCTCTGATGGAGTGATTAACAGGTTCTCCCTTAGTAAGTTACACTGTTTAAACTATTTAGGGTTTAGTAACATTTAGGATTAGACCATTTCTTCTCAATAATCATTCAACAACATCCATTTCCATGCTTGAGAAAATAATATGTCTTTCTATTAATTAATTGTAACTCATAAAGTGGAAGGTGCAATTTGTAATACATGCACCTTGCATATATGCTTAAATTGGATGTGTAGTGGTACACACAAGAATCCATTTCATAATAAAGTTTTAAGTTATTTCTCTTGCATTTAAACCCTAAAGCTTTGAAAGGTATGTTGCTGAATGAGGATTCATATACCTAGAGCTGTCTTAAATTAGAATATGAAAAGAAAAGGTAAAATGCATTTCACTTTCTTCTAAGTGCCTTGATGGAAGTATTTGTAGACCTTCTCATGAATGGTTTCCGGCTTTATGATCGTCAGCTACGGAACAATCTTTTGGTGATTGCAACATTAGTAGCTGAAAACCCTGCAGCACCTATGATTGTAAGTATTTCAGTTATATTCCAGGGACTAATAACTTCTCCTTTACTATTATATACTCAGTATTCTGCCACTTTAGTGTTCTAGTATTTGTTCTACTCTGTCTCCAGTGCTTTCCCCTTTCTTAGATTTGCTGAGCAAAAAACCATTTTTCTTTCTGCAATTCCTTTTACTAAAAGAGACTTCAAATCTGTAAATCATTAGCATCAGCCTTACTTAGTACTTTGAAAATTACACTAACACTATTCATGCTAAGTCATGTATTCTTGTACCGATTCTCAGATGTGTCATTCTGTTATAATAAGTTTTGCACTAAATCTCACTTGTTTGGAGATGTAGGAGTACAGCCCAAATTCAGCTGAACTACCTGTGCCTCATAACCAAACATCAGCTCAGAAGCTCTAGATAAGATGATGAAAAAATAATTACTTGGATCTAGTTTATAAGAGGCATGTAAATGCTTTCTAAGACTAGGTCACATAAATGCAGTTCAGCATGCAGTATCATGACTTGCCTAAAAAGTAGATGACTCATTATTCAGTAATATTCCAGAATTTTAATGAGGAAACTGCAGACAAGTTAACTTTTTATAGATCTTAATATTCTTTTGCTCCTTTGGTTTTACAGTTGAGATTTACATCTTTAAATGAAGTTGTGACATACATACTGAATGATTAAACAATCAAATTCCTATAGATCTATTGGCTGTTCAGGAATAGATTCCTTTCAGGGAATTAATTTTTCAGTTTGAGTAGCATTTTCCCAATTGGCTATGTTACTAAATAGATTTAATAGTCTGTAACAAAGATTACAGATTTTTCATTCAAACTTTCCATTATCTCTAACCATTATGAAATGTCTGTTGTACTATGCAGCAACATATTTGATGTCTAAAACATTCAAATTATTTATCTGGCTGTATTTATCTGTCCTACAAGACAAATAACCAGGACACCTATTTTTAATTCCTTATACTACAAGGAAGAAGAATTGTTTCAATGCACGGAAAAATTAAAGTGTTTTAATTTAGAGTCTGTATTCTCAGCCTCCCTAGAGATTTTACAAGCTACAAGGTATAAATACCAGGTGGACAAAAACATTAACTTTACCATTGAACTCTGCCTTGTAGATAATACCAGAGAATTTTTCATCAGAATGTTCTCTTTTCTGCTTAATATACTATCCAAGCAACTTCAGAAAACTCAGGCTTCTATTTAACATAATTCAGAAATCAGCACAGGAATCTTAGCCATGGAAAAGGAAAATAATTTTCTCACTACAAGTAAATTGGAAAATACATGTAAAGTAAAGCTTAGAGTGATATTAATTATCTCTGTGTTAGAACAAAGCTGACTGTCTAGTGACTGATTATTGGTTTCCATCAGAATTTAGTACAGCATTAATCAGCATGGAGAAAACATCAATAAGTTTTAATGTTGTTTTTATTTAACCACTTTGCAATGGTTTTGGACAGAGAATATAGCTACCATAGAGACAAAAGCTGATAGGCAATATAGCTACATACGTCAATATTTTCTTTCAAAGTAGTTTTGCAATATTGTCCTGATTGTGCAAGTCAGAATGTGTATATGCTAATTTCCAGAGCTAGATTCAACAAATCTGAGCCCAGCTTTTTGGGAATGCATCTAAAAAGCTACTGCAAATCTAATAAAACTGTGTGATTCTGTGGGCAAGTCTGTGTAGTGTTCTGTGAGCTCTGCTCCTTGTGGGAGCTGGTGGAAAGCTCTGTAATGTCTTTGCCAGAGTACTGAGGCCAAGCTAATGTATTTTATTGCTCAAGAAGAGCAATGTCCTGGCAACCATGGCTTCTAATCACCTCAGAAACACAGCTCTTTTGCCTCTAATGTGCTGCATAGACAATGCCTGACCTTGGTCCTATCCGTAGGTATTTTAGACACTCCTGCTGTGAATGACAAGATTTTTTTTTTTCTAAATTTCTAATATGCAATGTTTGTAAATGCGTGTTGCTCATACATGCAGTTTTCATGTGCTTACCTGTAAATCCACTGAAGTTGAATATAAGTGTATTAGTACTGAAGGCACAAAGTTGTATATACTGACAACCCTTGGTGTATAAACTCACATGGGCACAATTGCATTTTAAAACCCACAACTTTAACAGTACTGAGAATACAGGGGGGTTTTGTGTGTGTGTGGTAGATTATAGTAGTGGATACATGTGCTTGGGACTTCCCCATACAAGTTCAGACTTAGACTGAATGAGACATAGGTTTAACTAATTGTACCCTTAGGACTATAGCTAGTTAGTATTGTCCAAATGGTTGATTTCTTCGATAAAATTCTGTTGATTCCACCATAGGACACATTAAGCTCTGTGTTAAAAAAAAATAAAACCCAAATTAAAATTAAATCTTAAGTCTTAATTTCACTGCAGTTTAATTTAATTAATACATGTTTTTTGAATGCCTATTAGGAAAGTGGATTTGCAAAGCTGTTGATAGTACTTGCAACATTTACTGAAGGTAAGAGAATTTATACTGCATAATTACACTATTTTTACTTTTAATTATGATTTTTTTTGTAACTTATCTACAATTTCCTTCATAGTGAAAATTCCCAACCCTTTGGTCAAAGGTCTTAAACTTACCCACTCATGTGAGGACTTCGAGCTCAAGAAGTTACTATTTAATGTAATAGCAGTCTTTTCTAAAGACCCATGTGCTGTACAGGTAAGTTGTAACAGAACAGAAGATTAAAAAAAAGATCAAAAGAATCACAGGAGTATTGTTGAGCTGTTCATCTGGCATAGTCCAGTAGAGTGAAATCTGCTGTTCTCCAAATCAAGAATTCATCCATAGCTTGAGACGGAGTCCTGCTGTCTGAAAACAGCATACAGTTTCTGTTTTACAAAAGTTACAAACCTAGACCATGCTAGGAAAATTAGCTGACAAGTGACTGCATGTGGCAACTTGTTGTGATTCTTGGCACGTGACCTCTTCCGTCAAGGGGAACATTTATGCACTTTACTCTGATACAGAGGATGTAAAATGGCCGGTTTATTGCGCAGCACAGAGGGCTATATAGGTCCCTAGAGAGGCCTCGCCCTTCGTGGGTGGTTCCTACCTCCCGTCACAGCCCGCGATCTTCCGAGCGTCTATACTGCCACCCAGCGTCCACAACAGTGTACTGCAACAACTGCAAAACATTTTTGAAATATGTGTGAAGAACATAATAACATCTAACAAACCACAGTCTGTGAGAATGTTACAGAACACAAACAGATCTTGTCTGTACTCGTAGTCTTCATGACATACTTACCCAATAAAAAATAATTTTCTTATTGTAAGACAGATGAAGTTGACTTATTGCTTGAAATTTTTCTTATTTGTGTGTGAAATCTGTTAGCTGTCTCTTTCTCTGTTTCTTGACTCTGCAGCTTCTCAGTGAAAACGATGTGATGCCAGCTTTGCTTTATTATGTAAAACCAAATCAAAAGCCTGGATTTCATGACTGGTCTGCTGCCCAATATGAAGAATTACAACTTCATGCAATGGCTGTTTTAGCTTCAGTGGCTCCCTTGTTAGTAGATAAATATTTGTCCTGCCAAGCGAATACTCTTCTCCTTGTGTTTCTAGAATGGTGTATAGGCCAAGGTCAGTAGATGCTTATGGCTTTCATACAATGTCACCTCAAAACACAATTCAACTGGACTTACTTTCTTTGACAGGAAGGAAAAAATCTAAAACCCATGAAGTCAGAATTATTCTTTTTCAATAGGTCGCTTAAGAAACTAATCTCTCTAAAAAAAGCAACATTTTTTTTTCTACTGAAGGATAAGCTGGTGGCCCATTCCCTGGGTACCACTATATTGATATTCCTTCCGTTTTGTGGGCAGCCACACACCTCAACTGCCCATGTTTTAAGCTTGTCAGATACACTTAATTGTGGCAACAAGTCCAACCAGTCATTCCTGCCAAGAGGCAGGATGCATTAACTCAAACTTAGAGCTGTATGCAGTAAGACAGCTTCCAGACTAAAGCTGGTTTGTGGTATTTTGAGTTTTGGAGACTGCTCATTAACCTAGTAAGCTTAAAAACGTTGTAAATGTTCACCAAAATCATATCTTTCTTATGAATGTAAAAAGTATAGCCCTACACAGAAAGGCTTATTATTAGATGGTTTGAAACAAGAAGCCTTTCTAACATTAACGAATTTTTTGTTTGGTTCGTTTTAGCTTACACTGATAAGCCTTTTTTTAGCAGGGCACATAATTATTCTGAATGTACACTGTCTGCCAAAAAACCCTGTTCATTGTGATTGCTCCACAGATCCTTTCTTTGGTCAAGGTAACAGTTTCCATGGAACAGGTGGTCGTGGCAACAAACTTGCACAAATACGGTACAGCCTGAGAGTGCTGAGATCTGTCGTGTCCCTTTACGATGAAGCCGTGAACCTTAATTTGTGTGACCAGGGAGCAATTAGCCAGCTACTGGGTAAAGCACAATTTGTATTGCTGTACTTAAATTAGTACATTTCTGTTGACATTAAGACTGTTTGCACGTTTTTGTTTGCTGTAGTTTTAGTGTGTTACTTCTTGTACTGCTAAAAAACTAAACAGCCTCAAACAATTAATCCAAAATGCAATTGATTTGATTTTGAATTTTGTTAAACTTTAACACAGAGAACTAATTAAGCCAAAAAGACAACTGTAAAAGCCTAGGTGTTTAATTTCAGAGTGAAAGCTTACTGCATTTGTTCATTTTAACTTCATCGCAGTGGCCCCTAGGAACTCCAGCCATGAGCCTTGTTCTACCTAAGTCTATTACAGTGTTGTTTTCCACAACTCCTCTTTAGAGTAGAAGAAAATTTATAACAGTGTACTTTTATATTAATATCATTATGAAGAATAAAACTGCTTAACCACTGCTCTTGCGATTTCAGAGCATTTTCTTGTTCAGTAACACATACCTACTGTTACATTTCATTTAAGTTCCAGTACACACTGGTTTAAGTTCTTTTCTTACAAAAAATAAAAAGTTTCTAGTACTCTGAAAGAGTCATACTGGAAGAAACAAAATAGGTAAGATCCTTTGAAATTCAAAGAGTATCTTCTAATAGAAGGCCTAGCAATAAAAGATCCTCAGTTGAAAGCTGAACTCCAGTGAAAACTCTGTGGAACCTTATAGATTTTAGTGAAAGCAAAATTAACACTATACCTTATGTATCAGATTCAAGTAACTTTTCATACTTTGGGTGAGTTCTGTTTCTGAATGCTCTTTCACATACTGGTTCCAAGGCTGATTTTCTCAGCAGTGGATTATTTTATGTCTCTCCCACGTTTGTCAGTACAAATGTTTAGGCTGTACAGTAGAGCAAATCAGTAAGTTCATTGCTTTTTTCTAAGAATTCCTTAATTCAGATCAGTTCCCTGAATTCATTGCACTGGCACAATAAAAGAGGCAGCACAGAGAACAAGGATGAAGTCAGGGCAAGCTGCTATCATTAACCCTGTCACCAAGAACAAAGTCTATGAAACTACAGTGTCAGAGTGCTGCACTTCTATTGTAAGCTATTGTAAAACTGAACAGCATAAGTAGATTCCTTTAAAAATCCCTTGATGTAAATTGATTTTTTTTTAAATCAGCAGCTGTAATGGAATTCTGAATTGTGTATAGGATGTTCACATGTATTAAACATATTCATTTACAGACATCCTAAAATATGCAGCAAACAAATCTAAAGAGAAAGAAGATGCCATTGTACTGGAAATCCAAGCTGATATATTATTTGTTTTGTCTGCTCTGTGTGAAAACAATCTCCACAGAAAGGTATGTATCTTTGTACCACATACTGTGAAGAAAATGTCAAAACATGGTAAATTTTCATTTAAAGGATACTGCTTTTTTCATTATTTTTCAAAAGCAGATGTCAACTGTAGTTCATCACTAACAAGCCAGTTCTGATAACTGGTTTCTGTGACAGTGACAGTTAAAATGTGAAATTACTCGGAAGTCCACTAGGAAGTGTCTCACCTATTTATTTGCTAATTTACATGATTTTTAAATGACTATATGGAAGTTTGTTAACAAATGAGATTATCAGTTTGGAAAACCTGCAAATCTCTTTTTCTTATGTATACCATAGAGAATGTAATCTGCTCTAACAAGCGAGCCAAATTTATTGCAAAATAAATATTTACATTTTCCAACTTCCTTTGTATTTCTTGCATGTAACTGTTTAGTAAATATTATTTAAGAAATATATTGCTTTAATGAACATTTCAACAGGAACTCTTCAGCTATGAAGGAGTTGATATACTTATCCCATTCATTCAGATGGATCCAAAGAAGTTATATAGTGGATTAGGAAACAATTATCTCCTCTTTGGTGCACTCGACTGCTTATGGTTAGTAAGGTATTTTAGCAGCAGTTAACTCTTAAAAATGTCAAATCTTGTATTTTTAGTTCTGCAATACTATGGACTTTCTCTGCATGTATAGGCCTTTCTGCTCTTTAAAATGTCTAAAAATCCTTCGAACAATTTGGCTAACTAAAACAGATACAAAATAAATGGAATATTCTACATGTATTCTCTTCTACATAAGGGTTCAGTATGACAACCTAACTCCCTACACAGCAGTCTAACTGCCCCCACAGAGTGACCTCCTGACATGAAGTTACCTAAGACTTTTTTAGAGAGGTGTATGGTTAGCATCTGTAAATAACTTCAGAAAAGTGAACAGAGGGCAACAATAGGCCACCATTAGCTAAAAAACTGTGTAAGCATAAGAAGTGTTTGTAAACTAGTTATAGTGGGCTAGAAATATTTTAAAGATTGCAATCAGAATGCCAATACATAGGACGATAACCAAAAGTTAATTTGTTTTAAGGCAAAGGTTGATAGATACATTGACAGCCAAGTGGTATGTTTGTCTGGGAGAAAAGACTGATGCAGGATATCCCTTCAGCTTCTGTGCTAATGAACGTAAGTCAGGAAATAAGAGACGGAAGCAACGGCAACATGAATGTTTTTTTTACGATCATTTTAATCTGGGAGAAGCAAGCCCTGTTGCCAAAAAAACAGCCTTTCTTTTCTCACTCCCTTGATTCTACTGGCAGAAATATTCACACAGCCCTGCAATAAGCCAGAGCAGGGACATGATCTAGTTAAATTTTAGCCTTTTTTACTGAGTTAGTTTTAGTTCAAATCCATATTCTAATCCAATTCATTGTGAACCTGACAAATTTCTTGGGCTGCTACAAGGAAGTCCTGCCACCTGCAAGAGAAGAAAGAGCAGTCAAGGATGGTATATTTAGTTATACAGTGTAAATGAAAAGGCATGTGGAACATTATTTTCCTGCTCCCTGAAGGTAAGAAGCATATTGCGTACCACATATATTTATACAATTCAGTAAAATAAACTAGATGTTTATAGAATGTTCTAACGCATAAAAATATTTATACAAATTGAAATTATTTCTGTTTCAGGTCCTGTGTCATTGGATGTTACATTGCAGAGGATTATTTTTTTGAAAAACAAGGCATTTTTCTCCTTCTGGATTTGTTGGCAGTAGGTCTTTGTATTATTCTGTTACAGAATGGAAGAGTAGTAAAACAACGTGGAAAACTGCATTATTTTTGTTACAGTATCACCTAAGACTATTACAGTACTAGCAAACAGACCAGTATATGTTATTCCCTGAGACAGGAAGGTAATCACACACCAGGATATCTACTCTAAAATGATTGGATGGATTTTCCATATATCTTTTTAAAATATAAGAATTTAATAGAGGAAGTTTTAAATTTACCAAAAATATACTCTCTTTAAAAAGAAAACTCAAACTATGCCCTTATTTTGGATGAGATCTCTGTTTAGAAAAGCACCTCAGCTCTCACTTCATACTGAAGTTAGTATGAGCAGAGTTAGTATACACTTGAAGGCTGTAAAAGTCTTCATGTTTAAAGTTACTTTGTACATGTATTTTGTATGTATAACTACTTCCACGGATCTTGCATATAGAGCTGGCATAGGCATTTCATCTCTCACAGAATAAGAAAGAATTCACCTTCTTTGTTTCTCACCAGTCGCTGATGCCCTTG
>NW_010429765.1:0-17086 GCF_000710305.1 Buceros rhinoceros silvestris | reverse complement strand
CAGTGCAAGGCTGCAGACTCTTTCCCGCTCTCAGCTGCTGGAAGATCTGGCCACAAACTAGAACAAGTGCTGTGTGGTACAGCTCAGCCACTGCCTTCAGCGTTCGTTTCTTACAAAAATAAATCTTGATAGTAATATATTCTCCAGCATGTGAGCCTGGAGGCATGTATACAAAACATACCATGTATTCGTACACACACGTATACACATCTTATGTGGTCCTACCCTCATTCCTTGATTTATGGAACTTTGCATGGCAGGATTCCAGAAGCTTGAAAGATTTACAAGCTTGTGCAAATATGTATGATGAAAAGCTTGAAGTTGCTTGATTGCATATTACACAATTTCTGTAGTTTTTTGAAGATAGACCTCACTATATTTTGAACAGTAGTTGTAGTTGTAGTTTAAAACATGGTTTCCTTTTCCCTTCACCAAGTTAAAGAAAAAGAACCTGTGCAATATAATTCTTGGAATCTTGGTTGAATTTTGTGACAACCCTAAAACCATTTCACACATCAGCACCTGGCGAGGGGAGAAAGATCAAACAGCAGCTAACCTTCTAATACAGTTATGGAGACAGGAGGAGGTGGACCTAGGAGTCAAAAGGGATCAATATGGCAAGATTGTTGGTAAGTTTTATGTTGTATGTTAACCTGTGAGCATTTCCACTGAATAAAATTAAACTTTTGTAGTCTGAATCCTGATGAAAGTAAATTACAATGTTTATAGCTTTATGGTGTAGTTCTTACCAAACCCAAAACACCTTCTATTTCATGTCTCTGGCCACTAGATGGCATTTCCTACATCAGCTAGGAATGAAATGGATAATGGACAGAACCATGACTGGTATCCTGGACAGTTAAACTACTTAATTTCTTCCACAAAAGTCATCGTGTTCTGTCATATGTCATAAAAAGCAGTAAGGAGAGTGCTATGTTCTTGCCAATCTTTAGTCATGCTAATTAATATTTCCTGGCCCAAATTATGTTCAAATTCCTGCCCAAACTATCAAAATTATTTACATGGTGTCCTCAAAGTAAGATTAAACTGTCATACTTTGGAGAAGGCATCACAGAAAAATGTCCATAGCTGCCTGCTAAAAATCCTCTAAGTTGAATAGCTTTGGGGACATACTACCTCTTAATTCTTCTACTCTGGTTTTGTGTTTTGAAATTATTAGACATGAAGAGACCTATTGCTAGCAGCTTTCAGAAACAGCAAGATGTCATTCCCATGCCTGCCAACTGTCCCAGCTTTGCCATCATGGAAATTTCAGAAAACATACGGGCAAAACTTTATTCATTATTGTGCAAGTTAGGTAAGTCAAGTGAATCACCTTGTCAGTGTCATATTTGCCATTAAACTGACCTTGTTCACTGGCAATCAATAAAGTCGCTATAAAAAAAAAAGTCAAAGAAAACTTAGAGGTGCATCATCAACACTCTGTTATTAATAGATACTTGCTCATCCTGTTCTTAAAAGTCCCTACTGATGGGGCTTTTAAGACTTCCTCAGTACTTTTCTACCCCTACCACTAGGAAGACTTTTCCTAGAATTAAACCTAAAATCTGCTGGAAATGTTTTGTAATTTGTTTTCCCACACACGCTATCACTTCCACATATTTTAACTTTTAGATTTAATTTTATTTCCCTAGATTAGGAAAGATGCTATTCACCAATCTCGTTTTCTGGCATAACTCTCAGTATCCTCATTGTTTTTTTCTTGAGTCTTTTCCATTGATATGCATTCTTCTTAATCTGTAGTGTACCACTACTGAACACAGTACTCCAGCAGAAGCCTGCAGAAGCCTCATAGCCAAATAGAGCAACATTACTTATCTTGTAAATAAACATTCTGACATTAATATAACAATTACTGTATTCATATAGGCATGACACTGTTTGTTCATTTGACTTAAGATCTTGTACAGTCATCTACCATCCTGGATTTGTACAGATGACTATTCCTACATTTAGATTTTTTTATTTGTCCTACTGAATTAAATTCTGTGGGTTTGGATAATTTTCAAATTGACAAGATTAATTTGTGTTCAAATATTTTCCTTCAAAATGCTGCAGTGCCTCCTAATTCCATGTTGTATGCACACTGAATATGAATACTCATTACAACCTTATCTAAAAATCTAAACTGTAGTCAAGATACATGGTAAACTCTTCCACACCCATAAGAATATCTTATCTGGCTGAAGACAAAAGCTAGGTCTTAGTTTTTCATGATCATGTTGGATATGAATGTTTTCACTGTTACAATTTAGCTGTAAATGTTATTTGTTTAATTATTTGTTTCAGACTTTTTTCAGACACTGAACTGAACAAATATTCTCTGGCTTGTCCTTTTGGCCTTTTAAAAGTGGGCATTATCTTTGTTTTTTAATGTCCCTCCTCCACAGGTTCAAATACAACCAGTAATTGTTCTGAGATTGCTTCAGCCAGTTTCCTGGGTAACCTAGAGAACCAACTGGTTTGAAAACATTCTTGGTTTATCTAATAAACTATATCTAATTCTTCCTCTGTAATAACCCAGGTTCTTACTAATTTTTATTAGCATTTATTATGTTAAATTCTTTATTAAAGTAAAAAGGCATGAGGTTTTGTTCCAGCTTTTTCCTATATTCGCACATACCTCTTATGTTAGTTATATACATTGTAATGTCTCATGTGAAGGAGTGAAATGACATAGAATGGATAATAAAAAAAAGTAAGATTTTTATAGTCTTTTCTCAGCATATTCCTTGTACTGTAGTCATGCTCCATAACAGCCTGTAACATGGTGACCCAGAAAACCAGTGTTAATTTGTCTTCATTTATAGTATTTCTTAACTTCAAAACATGATGTAATTGTACTCTAACAGATAGATGTTACATTGCCAGTTACCACACAGATGTTATGATGAAGTCTAGAATGAGATGTGGTAGACTATATGTAGTTCTTTTTAAAAAAATCAAATATAATTAACTTCAGCGTGCCAAAAATGAGGCACAGTCTAAGCAACCACACTTCTCCACCTAATTCTTTTACATACATTGCAAACATATTTTTCAAAGATGGAGTCATGATGCTCAAGGCATTATGCTCAACGCTCACGTGTATGACGTGGAGGACACCCTCATTACACAGCTTTGAAACCAAGTACTGGACACCCTGAAATATGATTCTCTTAGTGCCTTCTTCACAGCTAAAACAAATTCTATCTGTGCTGAATTGCTTCTTTAGAAACTGTGAATTAAGGTCTCCACTGTTTGTCGAATTATCAGAAGACCAAATCCTTACCACAGAAGCATAGTAAATGCAGTACTATCCTGGCTTTCCAAGTGACTGGAAGGTCACTGGAGCCTCTTCTAAGTAAACAGTTAGTATAGAGTGAATTTATTACCAAGAAAACAGTGGTTTTGTCACCAAAAGCCTGCTCAGGTTTAGATGATGATTATGTGTTTATGATTATGATGATGACGAAGATTTTGCATGTGATTCTATGACAAATAAGATAGTGTCTTTTTTTAGAATGTTGTAATTTAGGATAAATTTATCATGCTGTTAATTCTGACATGATTAATATTATTTTAGGTTTTGAAAATTTACCTGGCTTATCTGCTAAGGATTTTGTCACACTTGCTATCATACAGCATTATATTGACTTTAAAGTGAGTATTGTGAAAGAAAATACTACTACTGTATCTGTATTTGCAAAAATGCAAGTATATCCCAAGACACAACAAAAAAATAACCCTTCAAAAGCTGTCTCCTATGTCACAAATCACAGAGAGTGTAAGCCACAATTTAAAATCATAGAATGGTTTAGGTTGGAAGGGAACTTAAAGATCATCTCCTTCCAACTCCTCTGCCATGAGCAGAGACACCTTCTACCAGATCAGGTTGCTCAAAGCCCCATCCAATCTGCCCTTGAACACTTTCAGAGAGGGGACATCCACAGCCTCTCTGGGCAACCTGTTCCAGTGCCTCACCACCCTCACTGTAAAGAATTTCTTCCCAATATCTAATCTAAATCTACCCTTGTTCAGTTCAAAACCATTACCCCTCATCATATCACTGCACTCCCTGATAAAGAGTCCCTTCCCCAACTTTCCTGCAGGTCCCCTTTAGGTACTAGAAGGCTGCTATAAGGTCTCCCAGGAGCCTTCTCTTCTCTAGGCTGAACAACCCCAACTCTCTCAGCCTGTCCTCGTAGGGGAGATCCTCCAGCCCTCTGATTCTCTTTGCGTCTCTCCTCTGGACCTGCTCAAGCAGGTTCATGTCCTTCTTATGCTGGGGTCGCCAGAGCTGGACAGAGTGCTCCGGGTGGGGTCTCACGAGAGCAGAGTAGAGGGAGAGAATCACATCCCTTGACCTGCTGGCCATGCTTCTTTTGATGCAGCCCAGGATGTGTTTGCCTTTCTGGGCTGCAAGTGAACATTGCCAGCTCATGATCAGCTTTTTTCCAGTACCCCCAAGTCTTTCTCTACAGGTCAGCACTCAATCCACTCATTGCCTGGCCTGTATTTCTCCTTTGGATTACCCTGACTCAGGCACAGGACCTTGCACTTGGCCTTGTTGAACTTCATGAGGTTCACATGGGTCCACCTCTCAAGCCTGTCAAGGCCTGTCGAGGTATTTACCACCAAAAGAAACAATCCTACCTCCATCATTGCAGCACTCCCCAGACTCTTCCTTTGTACAGCTACAAATGTTTGTGACTGAATAGAAAATAAGGCCAGAAAACAGTGCTAGTTAAAAATAACTCAGAAAAAAATCAGCCTTAACTGTGCCAGCTCAAGAAACAGGAATGTGACAGGATAGGAGTAAAAAATTGTGAAGTAATGTCAGTTCGGGGGTGGGCGCAGTTTGCTATTAAAAATTATATTCCCGTCTTTGTACCAACATGCAGTATCTGTCCATACTGTCAAAGGTTTTGTGGGAGTCCTCCTGCTCAAATGATGCTGCAGTTTATGCTGGTTTTCTGCTTAGGAACAAAGTTTGTGAGAGCTTGAAGTGTTCAAGAACTCGCAAGACTCAGTCCTTAGTTGATAATTCCAGCTTCTATTTATGTCTCATGTTGCAGTTTGCTCTGATAATGTGTGCAATTTGAGATTTTAAGAAGCAACCAGCAGGACAAAACACTTCACTTCTGTAATTTGGTATCCTGTAGCTATCTGTATTTCTTCTGAATTCCTGTTATTCCTCTGCAGAATCAAGCTGGGGCTTGGGAAGATTTAGGGAGGATTATAATGAATTCATTTGGCATAGCTTCCTGAAGTATAAATTTGGATAAAAAATGAGAGAGATGGTTGCTCAGTTATGTTTTCAATAATTGGAACTGGAAAACAAAGAGATAAATATAAAATAGTGTGGTGTGTGTTTCACACACAGGTTGGAGAAGTTTGGAGTGAACTCTGTGCAGAACTAAAAGAAGAATTTAGGCCTGTTACATTGGATGAGGAAGCCCTGAAAGTTATTTCAGAAGTATCAGAAGATACTGGAAAAATGGTTGCTACTCTGCAGACTGAAGTGCTTGAAAGGCAACACAAGCAAGAAATCCAGGAAGAGGAAAAAACATATAGAAAAGTAAGACAAGGAGTATTTAAACAAGTAAAGCTCGTGTAAGCTTTTTTGTAAATTTCTGTCTCGTTATATAATGTTAAAAATCCTATATGTGTACACTGCTTGAAGATATTTTAATCTGTCTCAGCAGTAAAATTTTAAATTGAGTAAATTTGGTATCCTGTAGCTATCTGTATTTCTTCTGAATTCCTGTAGCTATCAGCACTTCTGATTAACCACAGTTCTCCTAATGTGTATTATTTTGATGGTATTTAGAGAGCAGCATGAAAAAATGAAGCAGTATCATCAGCGATGCATCAGCAATGGTGTAATGAGAAATTAGTGTTATCTTACTATAGAGTTGCACCTGTGTTCATCTGTAGCAGCTCACAATTTACCCATTACAACTACACCTGCTTCTTAAAAAGAAACATAAGCCTCTGTTATAAGCTCCTTTGGCTGAATAGTTACAGAGCTTCGTTAACTTCAGAAATTAAGGCTTTGTGTTTCCCAGCATGCTGAGAGTGAGCACATATAGATATTTTCCAGCTTTCATTATAAGGCAAGCATGTGGCGTTTTTGCTCATCTGCTGTCTCGTCTTCTCCTCCTTTCAGAGAAGTAAGATCAGTTGGTTCAGTTGTCTAAAATCTCATGCTATAGTGTTTTTGAGGGATTGTCATGCATTATGACACCTGCACTTTTCTCACTAGAACTGATTCCGTCTCTGTTATTCAGCATTTTAGAGTGAGAATATACAGAAAGTATCCCTGAAAGAGCTGGAGCTCTTCCAACAGAGAAAGAAAGCCTGCCTTTTTTTTTAAAGGCAGTGCATACAAGAAGTTTTTAAAGGACACATACATTGCTACAACATCATCCAATCTCAAGTGAGAGGGATGAGCTAAGATAGCCAAAAGGGCATAGGTGAACATACTATTCAAATACCACAAGCAGTGAATTCAGAAAAGCTCATGAGAAGAGGATTGTCTTGCATCTTGTAAACTTCATTTCTATTACAGATCCAAACTTTCCATAAGCAGAGAGAAATAGTAAATAAATCTTGGGAAAATTTCTTGACTCGGACATCAAACTATGAGGCATCGAAGGTAAGAAATCTGAGTAAAGGAGCAAAAGTTTATATTCACAGTATAGTTATAATAATACTGGTTCCAATGCATTTCCTAGTGAATTAGGAGGATATTCAAGTGGAAGTTATAGTAAATTTTATATTCGCACAGACATAGAACCATAAAATGTATTGGCAAAGCTACACAGTCCTTGATTCTTCTGCTCTTCTGATTACAGTAACCAATCGGGGATGAACATTGCTTATGCACTTGCAACTGGGGGGGTGTGGTGTATATATGTATGTGTATTTATCCTGAAATTGTCAAAACTAAAAGTCTGGTCATTCTTTTATTTTTTCTAATACTTCATTCCCTATTTTTAGTACCACAAACATCTTTCAAGATAGGAAATATTTTGTGATTAAAGGAGTTTTTCTTAGCAATATTTGTGCTTTTCCAAAAGAACATAAAAAATATTAGAGTCCTGGTTAGGCAATCAGACTAAGTTGGAGAATGAATGAAATCAGATTTAAAAGAAATGCTTTGACAGCTGAATTTATTTTTTTTTTCATTTCCCAGAAGAGATGCAAAAGAAAATAATTTTCTTCACACGCAAGCACATCTTTGGCCTGGGGTAAAAATCTATGCTAGAATTAGAAATGAAAAAGGGCCAGAAAAGGGATTTAGAGAACTACAAGCTTGTTAGTTTTACCTGAGTCCCTGGGAAGCTGTTTTACGCACATGAAGGACAAAGTGGCAATGGATTGGTAATGGCTGTCATGGATTGACAAAGGACAAATCATGGATGCCAACATGGTTGCCTTTTGTGATAATGAGAATTATCACTTCAGCATGAGGAATATGGATGTCATTTCCCTTGGCTTTAGCAAGGTTTTCAGCATGGTCTCCTTGTAGCCAAAGTGGGGACATATAGACTGGACTACATGCAGGTGGCCCACAAGCTGGATGCAAAACTAGCTGGACTGACGGGCTCGAGGGACAGCAGTTAGAGATTTAAAGTTTAACTAGCACTCAGTTTTGATTGATATTCCTCAGAGTTAATTATACGGTTGATACTATTTAATATTTTCATTAATGATTTGGATATTGCCTCATCATGTTCATGCATGACACTCAGCTTGAGGAAGCCATCGATATGCTGGGAGGTACGGTTGCTATTCAGAGGACCTTGACAAGCTGGAGGGACAGAATAACCAGAAGCTCATGAAATTCAGGAACAGAAAATGTGAAGTCATGCATCTGGGATGTATTAAGGCTGTCGTGTATCAGTACAGCCAGGAGACTGACTAGCTATGTGGATGTGTGCTGTATATGGGGTGACAAGCTGAGCACGAGGCAACAGTGTGCTCTTGTGGTGATGAAGGCTAACAGCAGATACGGCTACACGAGAAAGAATATCGCCTGCAGGTCATAGCAAGTGATGATTCCCTTCTTGTCCTTGTGAAGCCACGTCCATGGCTTGGATGTTCTTTACCTTTGTTTTTCACAGCATTCTCCTGCAGAAACTAGCTGCCTGTGGCTTGGATAGGCTTTTATCTCCGATGGTTAAAAGAAAAACTGGCTGAATGGCCAGGCCCAAAGAGTGGTGGAGAATGGAGTTAAATCCAGTTGGCAGCCAGTCACACTTGGTGTTCCCCAGGACTCAGTACTGGGGCCTGTTCTCTTCAACATCTTTATCAATGATCTGGATGAGGGGATTGAGTGCACTCTCAGTATGTTTGCAGATGACATAAAAAAAAAGAGTTGGGTGGGTGTGTCAAGCTGCTTGAAGGTCAGGAGGCTTTACAGAGGGATCTGGGCAGGCTGAATGGATGGGCCAAGGACAATAGTATGAGGTTCAATAAGACTAAATGCTGGGTGCTGCAGCTGAGTCACAACAAACCCCTGCAACGCTACAGGCTTGGGCAGGAGTGGCTGGAAAGCTGCACAGCAGAAAAATACCTGGGGGTGCTGGTTGACAGCCGGCTGAATATGAGCCAGCAGTGTGCCCAGGTGGCCAAGAAGACCAAAGGCATCCTGGTTTGTATCAAAAAAATTGTGTCCAGCAGGACTAGGGAAGTGATTGTCCCCCTGTGCTCGGCACTGGTGAGGCCACACCTCAAATACTGTGTGCAGTATTTGTCCAGAGAAGAGCAACAAAGCTGGTAAAGGGTCTAGAGCACAAGTCTTACAAGGAGCGGCTGAGGGAGTTGGGGTCGTTTAGTCTGGAGAAGAGGAGGCTGAGGGGAGACCTTCTTGCTCTCTACAACTACCTGAAAGGAGGTTGTATTGAGTTGGGGGTTGGAGTCTTTTCCCATGTGACAAGTGACAGGACTAGAGAAAATGGCTTCAAGTTGTGCCGGAGAGGTTCAGGTTGGATATTAGGAAAAATTTCTTCTCCAAAAGGGTTGTGAAGCACTGGGACAAGCTGCCCAGGGAGGTGGTGGAGTCACCATCCCTAGAAGTGTTTAAAAGCCGTGTAGATGTGGAGCTGAGGGACATGGTTTAGGGACCCTGGCAGTGCAGGATGTATGGTTGGAGTTGATGATCTTAAAGGTCTCTTCCAACCAGATGATTCTGTGATTTATTGTCTTTTCAAGTCCTCAGTAAAGAGTGAGTCACAAACCAGAGGGGGGATACTTACAATTAAAAGGTCAATAGAATTATCACCTCATTTATTTTGTCATTTTGTTTGTGTATTTTATAACAAGTGCAAACAACGCAATTAATTTGGATTAAAGCAATTTTGCCATTTTTCTCACCATCTTTAGAAAGCAAAAAGGCTTCAGGAAAAAACAATAGAGGCTTCCAGATCTATATCAAAGACTCGGAACAGAGCAGTCCATTCTACTGATATTAAAGGCCTCGGTACAACAGTAAGTAATTCTCAATGACATTGGTTTATTTTCACTAATGTGTAAGTGGTTTGGGGTTTATTCTGGCTGTATATGAGCTGCTGCTTACTCTTTCTTTAACAACGCTTATGTCGACAAGCTCCAGGTATGTAAGAAAGAAACAGTATCTCCTGCAAAGCACCATTTCCCCTTCTGTCAGATCCTCAGACAACAGGGAGTTGGTCAGAATGAGATTCGGATCTGCAAATTGCTCATAAAAAGTGTGGGCATGATGGTCCCTGTGCTACTTGACATGTTCTTCTTGTGGAATTGCCTTTCATGAAAACCTTGCTGAGGTCAAGACCTCCTTCATTTCTTGTTGGGTAAATCTGTGTGATCTCTAATACATCAGCAGGGTGTCCTTTGTCAGTAAACGTGTTCTTGACTGTCTGCAGATAAGCCACTCATTGTAGCTGCCGAGAAGATTTTTTTTTTCTCATTTCTATCAGTTAATTGATGTGTGAGAAAATAAAAATCATTGTTAAGATCTTACTGGGCATATTTAGATACTGAGATTTGACAAGCTGGGGTAAGACATGGGAGAATCTCCATTCCTGTCAGTAACTGCTTTTCAGCTAGCTGGATTACTTCTGCGCAAGCATCTCAGGCAAGGAGAATTTTAGGGGGAAGAATAGCTTCTTGGTTGCTTAGAAGTTACCCTTACATGTGAGGAGAAATAAGGAAGAGAAAACATGAAGTGCTGTTTTTGAACTAGTACAAAGTTCAAAAGGTGGTGAAAGTTTCAAGGTGAAAACAGGTGAAAGTTTCAAACTTGTACAAACATTCTACCATTATGCACTCTCTGGCATGAATGAGTAATGACAACTAAGGTGGCTGCATCCTGAAAAAGAAAGAGGCAGTTCATGTTTGATGTGATGAAGAAAGGAATAGCTTAATAGGAAGCAAGGGTATGGTCTCAGAGTGCTGGACTAGGATTTTTATCATATTGTCTTTGCCCTAAACTTCTGAAGATACGGAGGGACACATCTGTGGAGGCAAGACAAATCGAGCTGGAAAAATTATTTAGTTGTGTGCATATATCAGTGAGAATGTTAATCAGCAATATTTGCAGAAAGTATCTGAAAAAATTATATGTAAACATGAGTATTTTGAAAATTGTTAGCAGAGAGAAATACATTGTTAATTTTACTTTCAAGACTTGGTCTTCAAGCCAGGATTATTCATTTCTTTGGAGAGAGAGGATTTAACAAGAAAATAGCTTCATGGTTCTATAATCAATATTTCAACAACTGTAAACAAAACCAAGGAAAAGGTTATTTAAGAAAATGAACACATCAGCAACATCAGATAAAATTCCTTGGGTACATTGCTTAGAAGAATTACAAATGACAGATATGGCTGGCAATTTTTTTCACGGAGCAATCTTCTTCCCTCCTCTCTGCCAAACACCCCTATTAGGAGAGATGAAAATTAGGCTAAGAAGATGGTTGTTGCAAACCAGGCAAGGTCAAGTAATCTAACAAACACATGCATGGCATGCACTCAAAGAGTTGCATTGTTTGTTTTAGTAGCTCGTGGTTAGAAGACAGAGGTGTCACTCAGGGATTTTTATTCAAAGATCTGAACCTATTCTGTATAAAGAGTGGAAAGGGTACATCTCTTTCAGTGCTGGGCTCTTCCTGATGCAGTGGTTATAGGCAACTGCATTCTGAGAGAAACAGTGTCTGTTCCCTTCTTCTCTTTGAAGTATTAATGTGTAGTGAAATTCTGAGGACAAAAACTGTGGCCGAATATACAAATCCAAATGACATTGCACAACAAACTTCTACTATAATAAAGGCTTGGTTTCCTTTTCCTCTGTTGATAAGATCAGGCATCAAAGCAGAAAAGCAGAGTATGTAAAGGTACCTGCTGAAAAACCTCTCTGTCCTTTCCTTTGTATGGTTGGGTACAATTTGTGAATTTAGTATAAAGGACAGTTTGCATGGACCTCAGAAACCTCAGCGTGCATCTCCACCAGCTGAATAATACTTCTGAAAGACAGTTCATGATTTACCTCTCATCTCATCTTAAATGCTAATATGAATGTCAAGCAATGTATTTATTTTGTTTTTCAGATTGGATCTGGTCGCTTAGTAACTGTCGAAAGTACAGCTCCGCTGTTAATAGGAGGGCCACTGGCTGTTCCAGACGTTGCTCTTAGAAAGCCCTCTGTTTGTGAAGGAGCCTTAAGAAAGACCAAAAGAGTTAAAGCATTGGACTCAGTCAAGAAAGATTCAGTACCTGCAGAGTAGCGTTCTGAACAGTGCTTTTAATATTGTAGTTAACTGTATGTGTGTTTTAGATACAAGATAAAATCTGTTTGTAATGCTTTGACGAATTGCACAGAACATCTTGAGAGTAAAATTACATACTGTCTTAACTAACGTAGACTTGGGGGTGATCTATTACTAAAGTATCCCATACCGGTAGTACCAAGGATGGTGAGTCTAATGATTTTGTGTCCCAGTGTCAGATTACCCCAACCCACTATCAGTAGGTCCACTATTCACATTTCTATCTCTTGTAGACACATTCCACGCACGGTGGTTTAAGTATCCCTTTCATGAGCAGTGTGATGAACCTTCACAGAGACACATTCAGTTCTTCATTTTCCTAGATATCGTACCCACCTGGGTTTTGTCCAAGTTCATTTTGTTTCTTGAATTGCTGCCTTCAGCACCAGGACTTCTGACTTCTGTTCTCTCCGTTTTCATCTAAGAGTCACTAAGAAGCTTGTCTGTGCCTGTTGGAAAGACATGCTGAAATGTCCGGTTCCTCACAGTTTTTTCACAGCTCTTTAACTGTTCTTACTGTTCTAATAATTTCTTGGGTATTGACCATATGTCTCCAACAAGAACTCATCCTATTCCACCCTAGCACTTCTAGAACACCGACACAAACCTGTGAACAGCAGACCTTTTTGTAGATTACTCAGTTTCTAAGCTATTGTCTCCTTTCCTAACTTGGGCAATGCCACAATTTGCTATATTACAATGGAGCAAGATTCCCTGAAGCTGTTACTTCGTTTTAAAAGCAGCTGCTCTCCAGACCTATAGCCTGAATTCCTGTGACATTGCAAGGGGTCCTATGACATACAACCTCTGGCACATAGTCTTGATTTGTCAGATTTGCTCAGAAGGAACATTTTGAGAAAAGTACACACTTACGCTTTGTTTAATGCCAACTTGAAAAAGGGAAATAAATTTGAGCTAAATAGGTAGGACTTAGTTTCCAACTCCCTTTTTTTACCTTGGTGTGGGGGGAGAGCATAGAACTGTTTTTTAGTAATCTGTCCCTGTAACAAGACATAGCAGTGCTATGCATCAAACATAAAAGCAGAGATTTTTCTTTCAAAATTGTCTGTTTATTCTATAAAAAGAAGAACCCTAAGAGAATAATGAAATAAAACAAAACAGCCATATGAAATGGCACGTAAACTTCAGCGAAATCTCCACATGCATAGTTTCCAAAGATCAGAAGCATTTTCTTACGGGCAGGTCTGTTAAACATTACAGTTAGAGCAAGACAGTCATCTAGTACTTAAAGCTAGAGAAATTAAATCAAGCTAAGCTAATTTAATCTAAATTTTATAAGGGCCCTTTGCTAGCTGATAATTTACAAGTATAATCTGGTTTCACTAATGACATTTTTTCCCAAAATTGTCTGCATAAAGTTTGTTTTATTAAACAAACCTGTGTGTGTATTGCTTGCCTGCCTGCAAGAAAGGTAAGTTAAGGTATCGGAGATTATCGAGCTAAAGGCCTCTGTGTCAAGTAAAGTCTTGCTCAGTTGTTTATTCTTCTCTGACAGCTCTTCAGCAGCTACGCTGCTTTATTACTGTTTTAGAGAATGTGAAAATATATCTACACACCAGGGCCACAAAAATATGTTCCATTGTGTTTTCACAGTTATACCCAAACAATAACTATTTACCTAGAAGAACAAAGACTGTGACATTCAGAGGTTTTTTTACGTGCTTGCATGTATTAAGGTGTGGGTGACTCACTGCTACTGGCAGCAAGGCAAATGTCCATTTTTTCCAAAAAAACCCATACAGGACTCCTGTAAGTTCTTGCAATTCCTGAGGAAAAGCTGCAGCAGAAGAGTGTAGCCATAGTATGGATATAAAAGATCTTTTAACTGGCAATCAGTTTATGCTTATGTAAAAACTTTAGATCAGGCACAAAGTGAGCCCCACAGCTCCCGCCCACTGAGGGGAGGAACGCACTCTGAGGGTTCAGGCAAGTAGGTGCAAATGCTATTGTTATTGTAATGAAGACCGGAGAAGGAAGGGGACAGCATTTCCTGCAATGCTTACATTCATATTTTATAAATGAATACTAACGTAAGGCTTCACAGCAGCAGAGACAGCATTTGGTTCTGCCAGCCAGCCATGGACTGTCAGTGGGGGCAGGTCAAGAAAACTGGGCTTGCTGTTTCTGCTGTAACCCAGGAATGGAAAGAGAGAGGGTGATGAGAGTGGTGGAGGAAAAGATCACCCCGTTTACTGTCAATGCCTCTTGTAGACACCTTGGCAGCAGCCAGCTGGCTTTCCACAGCTCTGTCAGAACAGGTATGTCCACCTGGAACTTGTTGTGCTGCTGCAGCTTGTGGTGCCGTATTCCTGTTGTAACAATCACCTGCCTCTTTTGCAGACTCTGCAGGGTGACCGTACCAATAGATAGTTCAAGCATTCTGGAGCCAGTTGTGGTAGATGCTAAGCACCTTTGTCTCCTATGGAAAATTAATTAAAACAAAGGCTTAACAGTTGAGGAAGGATGGAGCTTTTAAAACTGCATAGGATACCTTGCTCTGTCATCCAATTACAAATCATCAATATAGGAAACATTGCCTTTAAAATGTTGTTCTGGTTTTACATTTCTGTAGGTGACGAACAAAATTACTTGTAGGTGTGAACAAGGGGAATTTATTAGTCTGATTTATGATAGTTAGAACACTTTTTTTGTTGTGAATGCAATACAGTATGCAGCTTTATAAACTGGATATTGCCAGAACAGGTCAGACAATGGCTCTGAAATAGCTGCTCATCATAATGTAGCAAGTCCTGAAACTGCTGGGTTTGGGTGTGTTTTGACTCCCTCTCTGCTGAAAAAAAAAAAGGTCTATTTAAATTATTTTTTGTATCAGGCACTTGCAGTGATATTCATAGTTAAGAGAAATTTCTCACTACTTTTGTACCCTCTCGAGAATACTGTAGGAGACATATTTCACATGATGCAGTTCAATATTGTGTTTACCTAAATGAACACTTAGAAACCTGACAGAATTTTTTTATATTTTGTAAACCACAGATGATCTACACACCACGTGGGGTGAATTTCTTGTTACTCATGAAGGTTTATATGCTGTTACCGTACAAGTACTGTTTTCTACCTTAAATTAGTTAGGATCACATAAAAGGCTAGAACATGACAGGGACTGAAAAAGACACATCGCCTGTTCTCAGGCTTTCTGTGCTTGGGAGAAATGGGTTACCTAGATGGTTAATCTCCCTGAATTAGCTTACCCATGCTGGATCATTTCTTATAATGGGAGCAGTAGTCAAGTCAGTCCTTCACTCAGACCACCTGATGCATGGGGCTATTCCTGACTGTGATGTTGCCTGCTATGACGGGGATGGACTGTGTCACCTTGTTTCCCTGTAAGAATGTGTAAATAAAGAGCAGTCTTGTGCAAAGTAATGTTCTTAAGGTAGTGTAGTAGTGGTTTTGCAAAGAAAATGACTACTATTCAGACCTCACCGCGTAGAAAAATACTTTAATTAATCCATAGGCCATGACTAAGCAGTGGTAAAGTACAAAGTTTAGACCACACAGGACATTACAATAAGCATAATCGTTCCCTTTATCTTGATATCACACTATTTTACAATTCTTGAAAGTAAAGTGGATTGTATGCGCAAGACGCTGTATAAAATGTTGATATTTTCTCCATTGCTTAACGTATAAAAATATATTGAGTTTCCATCAAAATTAACTTTTAAAAAAGAGAATTATTGGAAAAGATGAGCATCTACAAAAATATGACACTGGTTCAGATTTAGAAGCTTACCTGAGAGAGCAAAGGTGTTGACTCGAAACACAAAAGCATTCACACATGCAGCAGGGAAAAAGGCAACCTTGGCAGATTGCAAGACAGGAAAGCAAAAGAGACAATATGGGGGCTCATGTGCTTATCAGTTTAGCAGTAATGAAGTACTTTATACAAAGAAAAGGGAAAAAAATGTTGAACTACGGCAATGGGTTCTTCTCAGCATCTACAGTATGTGGTGTGCTTTTGTGCTCCTTCACTTTGATGTTGTCTTGCTTGAGGTATCTTCATTTTCTCCCCTTTTGGCCTAAAATGGATTGGTGAAAGCAGAGCCTGCAAGATTATGAAAGAAAGGTAGTTATTTTCCCAGCAATATGTTTAGGAATGCTAGGATTAAATGATTTCCGTGTTCAGTCTGTAAACCTAAATCACCTGACTGGGTACATCAGAAAACGGTCTGTTGCCGAGGATGAAGGTAGCCAACAGATCTAGGAGTGGTTAGTAAGATGTAAAGCAAATCACATAGGAAAAGATCATACATAAAGCTGTCTGATCTCAGCTCAGACCCATTCCAGACCGTGATAACCAGAATCTGTCATTATTTGATGATTCCCAGTGACCATGTGATCACATTACATGTCACTGGTTTTAATGGGAAGAAGAGGGTTCAAGCAGCCAGGGATTTGAGCTTCCCTTCTCACAGAGATGATTCCCTGAAGTTGAGACTGAAGTCCAAATACCAGGCAACTTCTAGTATTGTAATGCCATTTATATGCACACAGTGGTGAGCAGGGAATGCAGCATCCATTTCCACACACTCCCACATGTGTACCCGACAATTTACACATTGTTACATGTAGAAAAGTAGTACCCTAACTATTTTGACTCACGTATTGTGAAAGTAGCTACCATTGAAAGTAGAGACAGAAACCTGGAAATTACTACATTGAGTTGTCGAAAAAATCAAGGACGAGGATGGAACAGTTTAGTGCTAGCACATAACAGAGTGACACCATATCCTGTAGTTACCTTCTGAAGTTCTGTGTGAGTATGTGGAAGAATACCTGGTAGATAGTAATTGTCTTCTGCCCATTCCATGGGATCTTGAGAGCACACAGTCTACATACATGTCCCAGAAGTTCTGGGCTAAATCACTGAAGAGTTCATTGTGTTTGGGCTTGGGGGATTCCTTTAGGAACATCATGAAGTCCCAGAGATCAATGACCGTATCTGCTACCTTGAGTTTCTTCATTTCCACCAGCCCATGGGATGACATCTCCCAGCACTGATGGTCAATCTGACCCAGGCTTGCAGGAGTTTCTTTTTGATAGTCTAGATTGGCATAAACCAAATTCAATAACAACATACAGCCCAGCTGAAGATACCACCTTCGTCTCCATACAAATTCCATACTCCAAGAAGATACCTGAAAGAAAGTGTATAAAATCACAGTGATTCTGCCATTATGCAGTTCATTCTCACACCAAGAGATGATTTATGCATATATATATATATA
>NW_010429764.1:23491-31529 GCF_000710305.1 Buceros rhinoceros silvestris | reverse complement strand
AGCCTCGACAAGGAGGATGTAAACCTCTGATGTCTTCGGTTCACAGGCGACGGAGAAAAATCCTCTCGACCTCAGTCTCTCCCTCAGAGAAAAACTCCCGTTATTGATGAGAGGTTGCTGCAGGGATTGACTGACGGCCAGAATTTTTGGCCCTCTGAAATATACCCGCGTGGTTAAAGGGTTTGCTCCTAACAGAACGACCAGAAACATAAAGTTACGTTGCTCTTTAAAGGTATATGATATAGAATGCCATGGATGTCCAGTGTACGTGAACACGATTCCTACACTTGGTCCTCCAAGGTAACTGCCTGTCTTTACAGATGATTGTCTGTGCTAAAATAGGGTGTGTCAGTGTGAAGCAGCGCTACACGCCATCCCGGGCAGGGATTCCACCTGCATTCACGCCTGGCTCCCAGTGGCTTAGTAGCCAAGCTGTTTCACAGTTAGTACAGTACCGTGAATCAAACCTTAAGTGATGTACAAAGTGTTACGTGACATTTGTGCTACACATATGACCCATGTTATTATGTGTATTATGTATATGTAAGGTACCATGTGACGTGGACACTGCCTGTATGGGTGTGGTATCTTCGATACACATCCCCAGATACGAATAGGTGCGCTGGCCTCGCTTTCCCCCGCTCCTTTCGCCACCTCCATCGCAACTGCGTGCGGTCGCTCTCTGGCATCAGTGCAGTTCACAGGTCCATTTGCAAGCAGAGGTGCCACAGCACAGGTGGAGATAGCAGAGGAGGTTACCAGCCCCGTGTCCTCATTCTGATGCTGCATTACTGGAGAGCTGAGACACTCTAGGAGTGGTCTGAACCCCATTCAGAGGGTGCTGCTCTAAGCCATTGCCGCTTTCAGTGAGAGGCAGTGACTCCACAGCTGTCTCATGAACAGCTTGGTCTTTTGTGTGCTGGATGCTGGGCAGACAGCTGGGGTCAATAATCCGCTGTCCCAAGCTATGCCATCCCCACTTGTGAGTTATAAGCTGCAGTCTCTGCTACCAGTGGCAGACAGCCCAAGGCAGGTCGAGAACGAGGACTTTCCAGTCCAGTTTCCTACAAAAAGAAAATCACTGTGACTATGCTGTCTGCTCTACCACTGGTTACTGCTGAAACCCTTGGCCAGCTGCAGCCAAGCCTCTCCGCAACATGAACGGTATGGAAAATGAGCAGTTATGTAGAAGACAGAGATCCCATTAACGCTCCGACAGAAAGCTGCCATAGGAATTCAGATCTCGCTAAATTCCAAGAATCCGCATGGGCAAAGGATGTTGCAAACATGACTCATAATTTCTGCTGCTCAAAGAATGCCAGAGGCACGTTCAGCCCTATTGGAGCAGGTTTAGAGGACTGCAGACTCAGAGCTTTATGGAGCTTTTAAAATTTCCACTGCTGAGTCCTGGTGGAGCTGGTCAGCTGCTAGAAGAAACAGCGTTTTGAAAACTGTGCATTGCTACGCAGTGCTGCCTGTAATTTCTTTACGGTGGATCGAAGAGCGAGGTGGGTGTTAAATACAGGTGATATTTGGCTGTGAATAACCTTTTATTCAATTGAGGATTAAATGATGAAGTAGATGGGGAGAAAAGCCCTCAAGACATCCAAACCGTTACTTACTTCTTAGAAAATTAACAGCATAGAATATTTCACAGAAAGGAAGTCAGGGCCACTGCACAGCCTGTGTTCTCAGAGGGTGTGGCTGTTCCCAGTGCAGTGTGGTTTTCTTTTCTTTTGGAGGGCCCTTCATTTTTCATTCTGCATCTAGGGCATTTATTTGCCTCTCTCACACTGTCAAACGTGAGTCTGAACAGGACATGTACCTCAAAGAACACCTCTCTCTCCAGAAAAGCAATGCAATGTGTTTCGGAGGCAGCTCTCCCCCTCCATCCTCCCCGTCCCTCTTGGGAATGGTTGACTAGACGTGTTCCTGTCTCTGGAAACTTGCTCTGTGTAGCCAACAGGACAGTTCGGTTCTCAAGCTAACGTTTCTTCTAACAAATACCTGTCTGCTAGCTGTTAAGTCTTGTAGAGACAAGTACCCAGCTCTGTAACCACCACCCAGCTGTTCACTGGAACACTCTAGAAGTAGTTTGCATAAAAATTTCAATTTCCTGCCCAGTGTAGAAAATAACCAATGACAAGAGGAAACCATGCAGAGAGAAAGTAGAACATCTTGCTACTGGCCACGTTTCCACAGATCTCACAGACTCGGTGGAAAGCAGATAGTTATATATATAAAAAAAAATCTACTTCTATATGAGTGGGTGCTCTGATTGTTCCTCTAGAAACACACCTAGGGGGTCTTACTTGTTCTTAAATAAGCACGAAATTAGAACGAGCCTTCTTGTTCCTTGCCCACGATAACAGAAAAAACCCCTGTTTTGGACAGGCAGATATTCTCGCTGTTCTGGGTCACAAGCTGCACACCTCCAGTCCTGGCTGCATTACTTTGTCTAGTGTAGGTGTCTTTTGAGATAGACTGATACCGAAATCTATCTCCAGCTGGTGACCGGTGTTTCGAGAAATGGGGGAGAACAAGTGTCTTAGGTTTTTATTTGCATTGAAGACCTTTTTGTACACATTGACCATGGAGATTTACACACACCCTCACACTGATGTATGAGAAACAGTCCTGCCACCTGTTGTGATCAGTCTTCATGGAATAATAAAAGAAGCAGCAGCTCGTAAAGCAGGAGGTGTGGGTCCTAAAATTGTTTTGTAAATGTGAGGTGATGCTTACAAGGGCAAGGAAGGTTATCCCTGCCTTATAAAAATTCTCTTTAAAACCATCTATCATCTTTTGTCCGAGGTTTGTGACCTCTGAAGTCTGTCACGCCATAGACAGTGTGCGGTATTTTGTACAGGGAAGTTACCAGGAAGAGAAAACTGATGTTGCAAAAAAGATAACACAGTCTTAAAAATAACCTGACCTTTGACTGGACTTACCAATGGACCGTTGTGCACTGGCAGAAATACTTGGGAATGCCTTCCCTGAAGAAATGGCAGCTTGTGCTGGGCGCCCCGTTACCGCGGGCTGTGAAGCAGCGCTGTAAGAAATATGCTTCAGTCTGACAACTGTAACAGGAAAGAGTATTCACCATAGTCATTCCTAAGCTGTTCTGCATTCTCAGTTGTACCATCATAGCCAGTGAGTGCTTGGTCAGTTACCAGATGCACTATCAAATGCCATTCCTGAGTTTGATGTTTCAGTGCATCATCGGACCAGGTTTTTTACTGGTTCTCCCATAAACTGCGGTAGTCGTACTGGATGGTGGGTTTTTTCTTTTTATTAACAGCTCTACGTGAATTATCCCATTGTGTACATCCTGACCTTTCAAGCAGCTGTAGCCCCCCCAACGCTATCTTTCTGCAGAAGCCTCTGTGCAGACCATGTTTATTATCTGCCTGAGGAATAACGGAAGACAAATAGTCACCCAGACTGTGCCCCTGTCTACGCTAAAGGCACATGCATCAGTACGTGTTTGTCGGGGTCAGGCGTGCTACACAGGGCTGTGGCTGTGGCAGTTGACTTATAAAGGTCCCATCCTGCTGATTTTTCCTCTCTCTGTGATTTCTAAGAGGAGGGGTGGAGGACAGCCAAACAGATGGGTGGTATGTTTGCTCCCTCCTGTTTTCAGAACCCAGGTATCAGCAGCTGAGTGTGGATTCTGGTGCTGGGGTGGGCGGTTGATCTCCTCAGTTCCCTTTGTTCTGCAGAGGGAAATGCTGACAGTCTTCCAAGGTGTGTTCCTGAAAGACACTGTTTTGCCTTGCACTGCAGGGTGCAAGACCACAAAACCCTCCTGCACCAGGAGAGGCAGCTTACCTGCACAGTTCGGGATGGTTAGTAACGGCGGCACGTCAGGTCTTGACACGGTGGCTGTGACACGAGTGGATCAGTCTCCAGAAGCGGATTGCAGAGAAGCTCTTTTGCAGGAGGCATTTTTCATTAGCAGTACTAATTGCTTGAGTGTGAGACACCTCAAAAGAAAGAGGCGAGTAAACGGAAAAAGTTGTTACAGAAACAATAACAAAGCGAAATGTGTAGGAATGACAACGGATGGTGGAGCCAACCTGACATCAGATTGACCAAGTATAACTTGTGTTCTCTCAGGTTCTGTATTATCTGCCAAATATTACCTTGACTTCTCAGAGTCCAGGAGGAAAACCACCCTTGTCCTTATTTTTGCACAGCATGTGCTGATGTTGTCAATGGATCGTTTTAAGCACTGTTTCTATAATATTCTATAGCCTCCTGCTTACAGGAGGAGAAGCTCACTGATGGTGACAAACGGAAGCCGGCTCGGTAGTCACCAAAGGGTTTTAAGCACAGCTGCTTGGGCAGTCACGCGAGTGTTGCGGTGACTTTGTGCAGGAGAAGTCAAAGAGACAGTTACAGCCTTAAAGTGTAATAAAAGCAAGAGGTACGCGTGAGCCAGGGTAATTCTTCATTGGCTAGTGCATAGTGAAGGACACAGAGGCACGTGGCTGGCTTTTTCTGAAGGCCCAGACCAGAGCCGCCAGCACCACACCGAGTCGGGAGGGATGTCAGAGAGCCCCGCTTCACGATCTCTGCCAGCGGCATTTTCTGCTTCGGCTTCTGTGCATCATGCCTGGTGTAAACCAAGCGCGAGGTGCTGTGAACAGCTCCATCTGTCACACTGGCTCACGTCCACACTGACAGAAGCTGGAACCCACGGAACTAAGAGACGAGAATCAGAACTGTGAACCTGCTTCCTGCTCTCCCAGGTTTGTTCTTCTCCAGGAGCAAGAGGAGCAGTGTCTTGTTCTAGATTGCTGCTTGCAAAATGCGGGGGGTTGAGGTGCTCTGTGCACCTTCCTCAGCCCTCCCGTAACAGCACAGAGACCAGTCACGATTTAGAGTGAGGGACTTAGTTCTCCTACAGCCACAAACCCTTCTCCAAAGAGCGATGGGGGCCAGTCGTTTGGCCGCTTCAGATACTTCCTGGCTGGTTGCTCTGCCCCCAGCAGTTTCAGTTCCGTATTCAGAACATGCCAGCAAACAGTAAACCAAGGTCCGCTCAGAACAGTGCCCATGACGGTCTGCTGTAGCAGACCTCCCCTAGATGGTGCCGTGTCTTGCTAGGCAGTAGGAATGCAAAGACTCAGCCTTGTCGGTAGATTCTTGTTGGGATCAGTGCTGTTAGAGGATTAACCATCGCTGTGCAGCACCTGTACAACTGCCTCAGCAGGGGCACCACGTAGCAGGGTAATTCAGAACCATTTCTTTCCCCCGTTATCTTCTAAATAAAGCTTTTCATCCAGAGTCATGGTAGCTCCTCTGACTCAGACACGATGTGATCACAAAATGGACAGGGCCCTTTTACCACTGTACGAATCGCAGTCAAGAGCAGAATGCAGCTCTAGATTTCCAACAGTAAAGACCTGTTCTGCAGGAAGCACTTCTTGAGGCCGGAGACCGTTCGGGATGGCTATTCTTCGTGTCTCAAAGGAGCAACCAAGAGTGATGCGGTATCTCAAGTCCACACTGACATCTAGTGCTGAAAACACTCCACTAGCCAGTGCGGAAACAGGGAAGGGTGGTGGGCTGGCATGAAGATCTGAAGTTACAGCAAAGCATCGCTCCTGCTTGATGAAGGTGAGCGGTGGTTTGGGGAATCTCTCCAGCAGGCAGGAGGTGCTCTAGCTCCACAAACTAGTGTGCTGGGGCGACATCTCTTGGAGAACTGCATGGAGTACTGGGTCTGCCAGCCAGATACTCAGCATAGCAACTCCTGGCTGCCCCTGAACACTGCCTGGGGACAGTCTTGAGCTGTGGCTTAACCAGTTTGCTTTGTAGCCACTGTTACTGTAGGACTTGGTCAGAAGCAGCATAGCTGGTAGAGCACTGCTGCCAATGGCCGTGGGACCTTGATTTTGCAAACAAAGGCTTCACGAGGATGAAATGTTCTCACCTTCCAATCTGAGAAGAGAAAGATTCCCTGATGCATCAGAAAGATCTCCTCTTTAAGCTTGTCCTAGGGAGAGGGGTCATTTAGCAGTGACTTGTAGTTGCTGATATTCTCTCACCCCCCATTTCAGTACAAAACATCCTCATCATTTTTACACACACAAAAACTTGTACTTTGTAGTATTTCACTGCAGCTTTAAGGTCAGGCAAAGACTGTAAACCAAAATACTTGTGATTTTTCATTGTAATAACAAGGTGCAGAATAATGAGTGGTTTTGGCTGCCAGCACGCTTCTTTCCCTGTCACCAGGGAAATGGCGAGATGAAACCACGTGCTCTGTGCCTTCAGAAGCCAGATACGCATGTCAGCATTGTATAAATCATCAAAGGAAATGGGCAAAAGGGCAGATCCAAAGCCTCCGACATCAGTGGCCTTCTTTTCCCATTGAATCCAGGAGCTTTGGATCGGGTCCCAGCGGATGTCAGAGCTCTGCCAGCCCCGCGGAGCAGCTGTAGTCCAAGTGCTGGCGCACAGCCTGGCAAGTCACAGTCGCAAGGTTAGGCAGAGGTTGGCAGATGTAGCCCCCACGGAGGGAATCCTGGTGCTGGCAAGCAGGATTTCACAGCAGGACCCAGCACGGGGGACTGCTTGTTTCTCTGCGTGGAGGCAAAGCAGGTCCTAACCTACCAGCCATTGCTGCGTGTGAGGACGTGCTCTCCCCTCGGGAACCCTGCGCACGCATGGGGGTATAGCGGCCAGCTCTGTTTCCTGTCTCTGTCTCGTTCGGCACTACCTGGCAATAGCTCTTACCTCGTCCTCTCTCCCAGCAGGTGACAAATGGCAGGGGTTAGCCCTCACTGCCAAGCGAGAGTGCAACCTCAGAGGAAAAGGCATTCGCCCTGTTTGGAGTAGCTGTATAGCCAGAGAGATCAGGTACCCAGATATTCCATTTAATTTTTGCAATTCTTTGTTCTTCTCAAAAATAATACTGGAGAAGCACGTCATCACATCTAGGCTGTATTCCCCACCCCCACCCCACCCCCCATCTCTTGTAATCAACAACCGTATGCAAATTTTGAAAACATTCCAGACTCTATTGTCTGGGCTGGACAGATTGGGACGCACAGGGAGGACTGGCAGGCCTAATTAGACAAAAAGTAGCAGAAGTAGCTGTCAAAAAATAAGACTAGAGCAGGAGAAAGCATGTGGCATCTCTCACCAGACCAGCTAGGATGATTGGCACACTCAGTCAGATCCACTCCTTTTCTGATTTAATGGGGGCTTGAGACAAACTGTCTCACAGCTGAGAGCATGCAAATCAATCATTAAAATGTAGGGGTAGACTCTGGTGCCAGTTTAAATTCCATTAATATCCGTGGAATTACTCCAAATTTATAGGGTGCAAAATCTGAGCCATAATTACTATTAGGAGCAGGGGTGTGCAAAGCAGTATCACGTGTCTAGAATTTTCTTCAAATAAAAAGTAATAGAACAGTAAATACAAAAATGTAGAATAGTCTAGAGTAGAACAGAAAAACAAGGAAAAGGGAAAGCAGAAGGTGCCGCTGGCATTTTAGAGGACACTAGTTTGCAGAGTGCGTTCGGTGCAGCGGTTGAACAGCCAGCGTGCACGTGTTGAGCTGGCGAGAGCTCCTAAGCCTCTCGGCACGCTGTGGGGAGCGTTGACCCCGGGTCCGCTCAGCACACTGCGGGGCAGCAATGGCCCTAATCCCCCCACACCCCAGGAGCACTGGCCTGCTCGGTGCAGAACACCACCCAGATGACGGGACTGCCAGCGTGTTTCGGGGAGCAGCGAGTCCGCCGCACGCTGCTGCTGTGGTGCTCTGTGCCCAGCGTTCGGTCCCCCAGCTGCCCCTCTGCCTCGCATTTAGGGGCGCAGCTCAGCGAAGGGGACGCTCCCCTTCATACAGACGGCATGAGCCAGCGCGCCGCGTCAGCCAGGGCGGCAGGACCATGACCCTGGCACAGGCGACTCCGGACCGTGACAAACGCCCAGCTGGGGTGAGGGGTACCTTCTGTACGGCAGCAGACCAGGTTCACACACGGCCGCTGCCCGTGACAGGAGTGACGGGGTTTGGCA
>NW_010429764.1:20460-23347 GCF_000710305.1 Buceros rhinoceros silvestris | reverse complement strand
CCGGCCACCCTGCCCTTCCCTTAGAGGCTGGCATCCCGGCCTGGAGCCAGCAGAGGGGTATGGACAGCCTGGCAGGTTAAGGTAAAGCAAAGCACACGTCAGCCAGGAACACGGTCAGTCCAGGAGCGGCTGCCCCCGCCCTGCGAGGCTGGCAGCGGGGCAGCAGCCCTGCTGTAATCCACTGCCACATCCTCCCCAATATCCTGATGCTTCAGAATTTGTCTGTGAGCAGCTTCTAACTCAAACTGCGTGTTCTCAGCCACAAAGCAAACGTCAGCACACAGTGACAGTTATGGAGTGCAGGGTTTACACAATGACAGCGGAGGAAAATAACACTTTAAAAAATTCCCAATACATAAACCTCCCTGCAGTTTTTTTTTTGCCACTCCCTCCTTATATCTTGAGTAGTTCTCCTTGCCTTTATCTGAAAAGGGTTCTCTCCAGAGTCCTTTCAGACTTCACACTTTAAAACTGAGAAGGGTATTTGATGATCTGATAGTTTGCTGTCTCACAAAACTGCAGTGCCGTTGAACCAGCTCTAACCCCCCGGATCTGATGTGCCTCGACTGACAGTGCTCAAACCGAGAATTTCCTTCAGGTCTCTGTTTGCAGTGGAGACTGAAGGAGAAATCGTGATGCAGTTCCCTTTTTATGAAGGGCATTTTGCAAAGAGAAGGGGAAAAGTTAAAGCAAATAAGGATGCTAAACCACTATTAAACCGCTGTCGTTGAATAAAAACCAATTCACACGGAGCATTCTCTGCCAGTGGAAGAAAATGGAAGAAGGGTGCAGTGCTGAAGAGCAGCAACGTAGGTCACGAGGAAACTTGTCCTCTTTTTTCAGCTGTCTGGCTTGATTGTTTGGCCAACATACACATCACTTTGTCTCTTGTTGATTTAGTTCCTCCCTTTATACTCTACCTCTTTATCATTTTGTCAGGATAAAACAAAATTGCAAAAAGCTCAAACAGTAGATAATAGGACCTACCTTTCTTAGGTATGAAATTAATTCTTACTAAAATGTCTTCTGGGCATCAAATCTGAAGTAGTGAGACAGGAATGAGCTGGGAATCCAGAGGCAAATGGGACAGGGGTTATATAAAACAACTCCTTAATAATCAATAGAGGAAAAATCGCAAGAAGGGAGGAAGTGCCAGATGAAAACAGCTTTGCCTGTTGCCTAAACAGAGCCTTTCACCCTATTTTAGAGAGGTAAGGTGAAACATTGTCAAGACTGATTGGTCCCACAGACAGACAGTAAAGAATTTGGATTGTCTCTCTCTGTTACTTTTTGCTGATGGAGCGACCACCAACTTGGGACATCGGTAGAAGTTTAATTATCACTCCTGTGGTTTTCGTTATCAGCTGCTGTTCCTTGGGCTTTTGTCACTGCAGGTCTTAAGGCCTTTCTATGCATGGTTTGGTCATGGAGGGAGCAGAACGAGATTGGTTTAGAAACAGATTTAGCCAGACTGGTGCTGAAATAGTGGTTAAACGAGCCTGGCATACCTCGTCACCTCTTTCTGTAACACTCTTGCTAAAAATCCCGCCATTGTATTTGCCTGAGTACAACATACCTGGAACCACATCAATAGCCTTTGCAGAATAAGCTCGCTAAGACTCCTTTCTAAGAGGCAGATTATGAATCTGGAATCTCTTAACGAGGCTACAGCCTGGCACACGTCCAATGGGCAGGTCAGTTGGTCAACATTTGCAAGAAATCCTGAATTATGTTCCAAGAGCTATTAAATCTTTCCCCTGTCCTCTGCTTCGAGATCCGGAATATGCCAGATTCCCAGTTCTGCTGGCTAGTAAAGGTCTGAGAGCACAGTTGTTACTGGGAGGCTTACATGTGTTTTATGTACCAGCAGATGGGTATGTCTGAAAAGTGAGAACCTGGAAGGACAGCGAGCGGATTTTGGTGGACAGCACTGCCTGGGGCTGAGCCAGGCTGCCCTGTCATTCTTCTCCAACGAACCATGGGCCGTAACGGGAACGGCCTCGTTTGACACGTTTTTTCTGCAGAAGGTGCCTCCGCGGGTTGCCGGTGTAGCTGTCGGCAGCACAAGGGTTTAGGGTTACGACCAGCCCTGCGCAAAGGAAGCGCTCAGACGAGCCCATCTGTAGGTGCGGACACCACCGGGGCTGGGCTCAACCCCCAGCCCAGACACCCGTGAATGCCCGGGGACAGCTGCCCTCTGAGCCCCACAGACAAACAGGGGAGCTTTGAGCCACCTGAACTCATCGGTCTTCTCCTCAGGGCTTGCTGGCTGGTTTCTGTGCAGCCACGTCCACCACGGCCCGGCAGTGCCCCTGTCTCAGGAGACAGCCGTAAACTACTTGCAGACCAAGTGAATCCACGGTGGCAGGCGCAGGGATGTGTCACCCAGCTGACCCAGGATGGGTTTAACCGGCACAGGAGCGCTGTGTGATCCCTGTGTGGAGCGCTATCTACGTGTGCTGTGGGAAGAGACCACCCTTGGTATGGCCAGGGTGTTCCTCCTTCTGCACAGCAATGGGGGCCTTTCCTGTGCTGCTCCTCACCGGCCTGGCTCTCCCCACTGTCTGAGCAAGCCCCCCCCAGGGAGCCGCTGGTGAAGGTGAGGGAAGAGGAAGACAAGAGCCCCCCGTACCTCTTCAGGGGGAAACCTGCATCCAAAAGTTCCTGCTGGGCGTGGGCGAGATGCCAGACCACTGCTTCGGGAGAAGGGTGATGCTCTAGAGTACAAAAGACAACATACCATCATGTGTCTCTGTCTTGAAGTCACTGGTCGTTTGTGAAAAAAGTCAAGGGGAGCCATAGGATTTGGCAGCAGCATGGCTCGTATTCCTACCCCAGCAAACGCAACACCTCTTCTCTGCTGCAGGCCTGCCTGCTGCTGTGACCC
>NW_010429764.1:19888-20281 GCF_000710305.1 Buceros rhinoceros silvestris | reverse complement strand
GCAGCCTCTGCCAACAGCTGGTCGATGCGCCACATCTGCAGCCGGCCCAGGATGCAGCAGCCCAGCAGCGCTGTCTGAGCGCATGGGTGAGGTCAGAGCTTGTCCTCGGGGATCACTGCCCTTTGGGGAGCCCTGGCTGTGCAGCTGAGCTCACGGTGCCGACACCTTGAGTCACAACAACCGCCACTGCTCAGCAGCCTCTGCTCTTCCAGTGGAATGGGCTGTGCCTTACTGCTCTGAGCAGACCTGCTGCCTCTGCAGTGGTTTCCACGCGTTCTTACCTAGGGCTTTCCTACTATAGTCCTCTGCGAGCCCTGCTGCCTCCAGGAAAAGAAAGCTTCCTCCAAGAGACTCTGGCAGCCTCCAGATCTGAATGTTTAGAGGTATCTCCTG
>NW_010429764.1:19459-19673 GCF_000710305.1 Buceros rhinoceros silvestris | reverse complement strand
CACCTCAGCAGCAGGCTGCAACAGCAGAAAGGTCTTCAGAACTCACACTCACGGGGGACAAACTGCAGCAGGAGCCCGGATGCCTCGCAGAAGCAGCATGCCCAGCCAGCGTCAGTGGGCACTGTAACGCTGGGGCAGCAGCCTGCAGCCTCCCCCCCACTCTTTTTTCAGTAGCTAGACTGGTTAATAGACAACAGCCCTTCTTCTGGGAAAA
>NW_010429764.1:11947-19381 GCF_000710305.1 Buceros rhinoceros silvestris | reverse complement strand
AACCAACCCCCTTTTTTGAGAAAAAAAAAAAAGGGGGGGGTGGGGATAATATGTAGGAAAAGACAATCTTCTCCCAGCAAGCCATAAGCTCTGCTTTGCTCTCAGCCAGATTTTCAGCGTGGCGGGAGGAAAGCTTCGGGCCTCTCGGCGCAAGTTTGATAACAGTGTGTGAACACCACGCCAGTAGACGTAGCTGAGAATTCGTGACCTCAATCTCAGCTTCCCCAGTGCCAGAATTATCTGCAGAGACTAAGAAAGAGCAGGAGTGATGATTGACAGGGTAAAGCAGCATCTCCCGTGAAAAACGCCCTCTCCCCCTCCAGCACTTTCATAGCCAATGCACACCTTGTTTTGCACTGTAAGGAACGAGATGGGAATGAAATGTGATAACGAGACATCACGAGACGCACGTATCAGACAAGCTGTGGACAGGCAGCAAACACAGAGACATGCACACAGGGAGGAAGTGGCAGATAGGCACTTTCTTATAAACATTCTAACAGCGACAATCATGGCAATAAATAAGTTCTGTTTTCATTTTCCATCCTCTGTGCACCTTCCTGTGTCTGCTGACAAGCAGCAACCCACCAGACTTTCCATTCAGATTCTTGTAACTGGACTGCAGGGAGCACTGTTGGAAATCTCCGCTAACATCCCCTTGAATCATTGACAAGTCGACTTCAGCCCCTGGTGTTCTGCTTTTTTGTGAGTCAACGGGTAGAAGGGTGCGTGGAAAGCCCACAAGCATGCGTTCCACAGAGAGCGCTGGAAAACACCCGCTCAGAATTCACCTTCCGCAATCCACGGCACACCCCGTGCCAAGAGCAGCCTTCACCTTATCAGGAGTCAGCAACAAAGACAGACCTGCCTCTGCCTCTTACACTTGCAAAATTAATTTCACTAAGCTCCAGATCAGAAAGGACTTGGAGAAATTGTCTGCCAAATAGTTTCAAATGATAAAGGATACGAGGGGCAATAAAGCTGTCTGGACGGCACACCCGCAGGGAAGGAGGCAATATTTATTCACTGAACTCTCTTCTGATTGTTGACATATTGCATCTAATCACCATTAGAGGCAAAAGGCAGATGTAATCTATCCACGTCCTCCTCTTTTTGGACTGTTCCCGCTACTAACTGCAGCAGAGGAGCATTCCAGACTGGAGTCCTCCGGCTTTTCCACTCATTGCTTAGTGGAACTCCAAGCCCATATGAAACATTACAGGTTTTCTGACTTTTTTGCAGTAATTTTTGCCCCTTTGCCTTTTGCGAGGTCACGGATCCACAGCAACAACCCTTCAGCCGAAAGCCTGTTGTGAGCTGAACCCCCAGCAGCAGATGCAGAAACAGATTCCCTCGGGAAAGAACATCAAGTCACCCTGACAGCTGTAGTGGCAAGTACTAGCAATGCTCAGTGTCCTTGGAAATCTTGGGGACAAACATCCCTGAGACATCAGTGGCTGGCAGAGGGGATTGAGCAGCGCGTCAGTGTTGAGGTTACAGCGCGGGTTCCTGTGCTCTCGCTGCATAAAAAGGGCAAGGAATGAGCACCCGTCTGGGGCAGGGGTGACTGCCTGTGCCGCGGCACAGAGGCGGTGCTGGGCTGGGTGAAGGTGTCTGCATGAACATGTCACGACCAGCATTCACAGGCTCTTCTGCCCCCTTTATTAGTTACTGCCCAGGGTGATGCTCCCTCTTCCTGAAGCAGCAGTTGCTCCTGCCCAGCGCAGTGGCAAGAGCTGTGCAAACGCTGAAGCGTGGATACGACTTGGTCCTGCTGATGGAAGCCAACCCCTGGCATGAGAGAAGGATATTCCAGCCCTCTACACCATGGCATGGAGTCTCTACAACCGGCTTGGGGGTTTCCAGTCCTGTTCAAACAAAACGCTTTGCTCCCCAAGCTGCAGCCTTGCAGGGGAGTTGTGCTGGCCCCACATCCCCTCTGGACTCGGGAAGGTGCCTGCCCTGTGATCCTGAAGCCACCCTCTAGGCAAACTTTTCCTTTCTGCACTCCTTCCAGGCACCACCTTTTTGCCCCCTTTGCCCTAGGGGCGAGGGCATTGCTGGTGGGACATCAACAAGGGAATTTTGGTGGCGAATCCAGCAGCCCGCTCATCGTTACTTTTTACTCATGCCTGGATCATCTGGCAGTGGTTTCTATGACAACAGAAAAATTATTTCTTAACATAAATCAAGTTTGTCAGACTCCTGCTTGTGCATAGCACTTGCTGAAGGCTAGAGAAGCAATTCTGAGACCAAAAGCAGACACGCTGATCTGCTCCACGAAAACTGAGCTACCAAGGACCTGAGGCAGAAAAGATCCCTTGTTTTCCTAGGGAAATGTGCTTTGAGTATTGAGTTGTGGCTCTTCTTTCATGTTTTGAGAGAGAGCAGCATGAGAATAGTGAACAAAATGAATTTTTTAATGCACTTCTAAATGCAGAGGCTTTGGGACAAATCCACTGTGTTTCTAAGAAAAGAAGTGTGAATATTCAGCACAAACACCGTAGGAAGAGGAAGAAAGGAAAAGATTCATAGAAGCTCCTCTTCAGAAAATGTGAGGAGACTTCCAGAAATGGTGTTCTGTGCCTGTTTGATACACAGGTAATGAAAGCAGTTCTGGTGGCCTTGTCCCCAGAGCGCAAAATCTGAAGTTTACCTTGTGCTTGAACATTTCTTCTCAGCTTGTCCTCTGGCATCTGTCTGCTAGACCCTAAAAGTACAGTTACCCTTGGCAGACTGGGAGGAGTGTTTTGCAAACAGTTCACGCCTCTCGCATGTGTTTGCTGCAGGTGATGACGAGCTTTTTGAAAAAGTATAAATTTCTTAACAGCCTGGGTGATGAATGATGTATGAACCCTGCATCTGCTTAATCGAGGAGGATCATGATTTTTAGTTACGACAACAGCATTTCAGCGATTTGTGGCACTGATGCAGCTGTTTGTTTCAGGCAGTGGGTGACTCTTGTTGCTCCGACACAGGTGGTTAACGGGCTGTTTCACCTAACTTGTTTCTGACCAAGGGGGGATCCTGTTCATCCTGCAGAGGAGAACAAACTCCATGCCCGCATACGGAGGACAGACCACAGGACACATACAGGCAAGCAGCTTGCTCTGTCCACAGCACAGCTCCTGCTCACCTCAAAAGGAGCTTCAGAGAAGGAGGGAAATCAAAGGCCCATCTTCCGCTGCAGAAGGTGATGCACTTGATTATTCTTTCCCTCTTAGTGATTGAGTCAGCCGAACTCAGTAGGAGTGATTTCGCTTCCCTTCCTTCCTGTCTTCCTTGCTCTGTTTCTGCTCTACTTCCTCCTTGGCATCTCTGCTTTCTTCATCCTCCTCCTTCCAGCAATTCCAAACCCAGCCTCAGCTGCATCTTGGCTTCGTTGCTATTCCTCTCCATCTGCTCAAATGGGTTCATGTATTATGTATCAAGTGTTGACATTTATAATGGTGTCAGTAAGGTTTTGAGTCAAAGCCTGAACGGAAACGAGCAGTTTGAGCAGCATTTACCTCTCACCAGTATTATTTTCAGACTATTTTCAGACTCAAGGAAACACTGCACAGCTAGGAGGATTTCCTGAACAACCACGATGGATGGGAGCATTTTTTCTTCTGTAATGGAAGTTTAAATGTCCAAAAGTGTGGTGGTTCTGCGTGGTTAGCTCACGAAGCAAGGGGACCCAGCGTTTCCAGAACCCCGTGTCAAAGCACACACGTACAGCCACAGAAAAGTGCATGTGGAGGTGCTGTAGCTTAAAGCTCCAATTCCACAGCAGTTTAGTGTGACCCAAGCTGGGGTTGCCCTCCACCTTCCCTTAGATGCACTCCCCATTCCTCACGGGTACTTGTCTGACCAGACACTGAGCCAGTTACGGGAGAGACACCAGCGGCTCACCTCAGGGGGTGGGGTGGAGTGCAGGGAGGCAGAGCGTTTTCTTCTGGTTTAGCTCTCTGAACCAGCTCCCTGCAGATTAGGTGCATTTTTACCAGCGTGAGAGAGAGCTGATAGGTGCCAACCAGAGCCATGCATCTCTTCAGGTACGTCTCGCAGAGAAAAGAGCTCAGCGGCACTTTTTGATATGAAAAGCTTTTTAACACATTTTCTATCCACTCAGCAGTATCTGGAGGAAAAAGCGTTCTCTGTTTGTGCTCTGCTTCCTCTCAGCATCTCTTTCTTCATCCTCCTCCTCCCAATTCCAAACCCAGCCTTTGTTATTTGTGGCCTAATTTTCTGAGACATCTCTCACCTCCAGCCCTGGTTACTCCAACTATACTTTGGGGGATTTACTTTCGGTGAATTCTTGACTAACATAAATTGCCCTACAGATTACACGGGGAGAAATATTGCTGCTGCGTATGAGAGCTCAGGACTGGACTCCTGAGGGTTAAAGTTCTCCTGGCTGTGATCAGCTTCCCTGTTTGGTCAGCCTCCAACAAACTGAAGACAAGCAGAGCATCAGCACACGGTATACAATTACATTTCTGACACTTCGCATCTTGCTGTGCCGGCTCTTCTTAAATCAGAACCTGTTTTCACTCTTATAATGTAATAGAGGGTGATACAAAGCCTTGAATGGAAAGCATGTCTTAAATTTGACTAAAAATAGCTTTCCTTCCCAGTGAGCTCACGGCTCCTTACTGCATCTTACGGCCGGTTGGCTGCCCCTCCGCACGCACACGCGTTGTGTAAAGTGGGTTCATACCAGTGAGATCTCTACACTATTCATTTGCTTTGTGATCTATTTTAACAGTTTCCCGTTATACGAGTTCTCAGAAAAGGATCTGGCTGTTATGCAAACGCGCGTTTTGCAGACGTAGCGCCTGTCCTTGTGCACGGTCGAGTACATACTCCTACGCTCTTCATTTGGAAAGCAGCCGCTCTGACGGCCACTGAGGAGGACCTTGGCTTGCACACTCGTGTCACCTCTGGGTTTTGTTGATCTCAGATCGTAAATTTGGAAAATAAATTGTATGAATGCGTTGATCGGACATGCCATAAGGCCCTGTTCTAAGCAAGAACTGGTCCCTGTTCCTACTGAGTCGGGTATCTGGAGTGAGGTTATGGTCAAAGCTCTATTTTTTATTTCTTCCAGCCCTCTAGAGCAAGACAGAGTAGTTTCAAGGCTGTACCATAATGCTTACACACTTCAGTAGAAAACCTGGGTATTCTGGCAGGCAAACGCCCACGGTAAAGCAGAGGTAGTATTTTAAAGGGAGCTCTCTCTGTGGGACGGAGGTTCTTTGCCAAAACACAGATTGCTTAATGACAGCAAGAAGGGAATTCACATTCCCAGAGTTCAATCAAATACAAAAGCCCCGTTCATGCCCCCTTGTTAGCCTGGCACTGGTTTGCAGTGGCACCAAGTGCCACCACAGCCCATGTTTGTTCATGAGAGCTGTGACCGGTTACCAACAATGATGCGACTGATTACCCTGAGGGCCTGGAGAGACTTGCAAGGGGTTTAACACTGGAGAACAGAAAATGCTCCTGGCACAAGCGACCTCATTAGACTAGTTTTATTTATGGAAAGAAGACAAATGTGAAGATGTCCTTTATATTCCAAGGAAAATCTCTTTGTGATAGGTTGCTTCAAGAGCTCAACACATTTAACAACAGGACCAGGGCATTACCTGCGGTGGTGAGAATGAATAAGGAGATTTGGGGAGAAAAGACAATAAGAGCCAAGGTTAGATTGCATGTACATTAGAAACTGCATCCGCTGACTCAAAAAGCTGCAGCCTCAGTTAGGGGGATTCTGAGCTTGTTTGCAGGAAGGTAAAATTTGAGCAGAAAATCTTAGAGTGACGTTAAGACAACTTGATTACACCTCACCAGGTCAGTGGGACTTTTCACAAAGCACAAAGTTGTGAACAACGTCCAGAAATCTGCTGAGCAATGAGGTGCAAGTATGTCTTCCACTACTAGCCCACTGTGACTGGAAAACGAGTCAGAAAATCAAAGTACAGTGTCCTGTGCGGTTTGGCAAGGTAGCCAAGTGGACATCTGGCAAGTGGCAGAAATTCAGCCACGGATTCCTTTGTCTCGTAGTCAAAGGGGAAATCACAGGAGGAGATGTTCTGTTGTACCGCTGCACAGCAGCTTCTTTCTGCACTGCACACTTAGAACAAGAGACCTGCTCTTGATCTGGAGGGTAAGCTTGAGCTCCAAGGAAACCAGCACAGAGGAGATAAGCACTGAGCACTTAGAAATTCTGCAAGGCAATTAAAATCGCGTCTGATTTCATAGCACTGTGATAGAGCTAGACTGTCAGCACCACAACTAGCAACATCTAAGCGCAAAACCAACAACCATTCAACTCTGTTAAGTAATTCCTCACTACAGACAACATCAAAAAGTGTCTCAGGAGGTGAGAGCATTGCAGCAGACTCAACAGCTTGAAGCACCCTTGACATCAGCAGGGACTGAAGTCCTGGGTCCACGGAACAGCTGTTAAGAGCATGGGTCTCCTCTTAAGGAAGAGCCTACTGAAACTCAGCAGAAGAGCTGTGTTTCGTGGGAACATCCCACCTAACGGTAAGAAAACAACACCGAGGATCACGACTGAGCCCAGACCCGGGGCCAGACTACAGCAGTTGCTTTACCAGCCAGTGACCAGTCCCCAGCCAAGAAGGGGAATCAGGAAAAGGAGAGAAGGCCCCCAGGCTGAAGTGAGAACAGATTTCATGAAACAGCCGACTAATACCAGATGCCCCTATGAAGTTATGAAGTACACAAAGCGACACTCACCTCAGCAAACACACAGCGGTCACAAGAAAGAGGGAAGCCATCCTCAGGGGGAGGAAGAGCAGCAGGGTCAGGAAGAGCCAGAGCAAGGGCAGGAGCCCAACCAGGAAACCCTTGCCTCAGGAAACTTCCCTCTTTATACTGAGGGTGACGTTTCTGGGACGGGATCCACCTGCAGCCAACTGGGGGCAGCTGCCCTGGGTGACTCGCAGCTGCTGGCAGCCTGCGGACCATGGCAGGCCAGGAGCATGTCCCAGCAAAACTAGGGCACTAAGCACCACGAAGGCCAGCGTTGTAACCCTGGCTCTGCCCCCTGGCCCACCACAGTGCCCGGCTGGCAGGGCACGCTTTGGGACAAGTGCAGACCCAAAGGAAATCCTGCAGAGACCTAGAGCTGCCGTTAACGTGTGTCTTAAGAGATTTCTCGCTCTATCACTCAAGTCCTCCCAAGCCCGTGGCGTGTCCCCCACCTACAGCAGCAGAGTTTCTCTTCTGCTACCTCTTTGTTGTGGAGTCCAAGGGGAAATCCTGCTCCTGCTCTGGGAAGCCCCTGGGAATTCAGAGAAAGACTTTAATCAAAGTTACTGTTGGCTCAGCGTTACCTGGGTCAGGTAATTCCGGGGGGCTTTGGGAGGCGAGGGTCTAGAGAACAGCGTGACCCTACTACCATGAGACTACACCTTTTCCCTG
>NW_010429764.1:7116-11841 GCF_000710305.1 Buceros rhinoceros silvestris | reverse complement strand
GCAGGAATGTGGCACAAATGCTCTCCTTTCACCACTGTTAAACTGTGACCGAGAATGCTACAACTGTACGTTCATCAGCTTAGTCAGTATTAACAGTAATTGCAGAAATGAGTTCCGCAGGTTGTGCAAGAAATGCTTTCACTTCAGGCGAAGGCCAGCACTTCAGCCATAAAGTGGATGCCAGCTGGTTGTTCATCATTTTGTCATATTTTAACTCTCTGTTATAACTGGGTTATATTTTTTTGAAAAGAAAAGAACAAACTAGAAAGCTCCCCTGCTCTTAGCGGTGAGTATTTTGCCGTGTGGCTCATGACATTTGAGTGTGCACATCACCTACCTGGACAATAAGAGCCTGAGCAGAAGAGCCCCGTTCCTCACCAGCCGTTAACGATGTTATGATTAACCACTACCTGAGCACTGTATCGTAAAGCACGTGCTCATTCCCACTCTGGTAGACTGCAGATCCCCATTATTTGGGGAAAAAAAAAAGGTTTTTTGTAGGTGTCTGTCTCCGTTGATGAAGCTATTCAAATCCAATTAGCTTTTCTCCAGAGGCTGTTTTATCTCATTACAGTTCTCTCAACTTAAACAATAAAACAAGCCTGAACTACAAACCCAATCCCGCTGTTGCCAGTGTCCTGACGAGTTATGTCCTGCTCTTCAGAAAGCCAGTGGTGACGGTAACGCTTCTAGTCCGGCAGGCTCTTTGCCTTCATCTAAGGGAGGAAGCAACTCTGATATTCATTAGAGAGACACGACACTGGCGTGAGAGAACATAAGTCCTCACACCGCTCTGCCTGTGCCACAACAGCAATGGCCCACCTGGTCCTCACGCTCCAGCAGCAAGAAGGTTTGGAGTGGAACTTGCCTTTTTAGGCAATCGTGAGCCTGACTGCTGTGTCCGAAGGAGAGGCCGAAGGTGTGCTCTCGAGTCGAGCAGCACTGCCCGTGTGCTGGCGGTGCAGCGCATCTGCAAGGACTTCCGGGACACAGGTCCCGCAGAGCTGTTCCTCACACCGGATTTCACCCAGCGTGTGGGAGTGAGACACCACCACATACCAACTGGTTTTGCCATCTGGACACTGCTGGAAGCGTTTTGCTTCTCATGAACTGTCTGAGATCATCGTTCCTCATCAGCTAGGTCACTGAATGGTCACCAAGTCGTCGTGCCCAGTTGTAGCGTGTGCTTCAGTGCTCAATGACTTCTGACCAATAGCCTTCGCATCTCAAAAATGGTGACAGATCCCCAGTTTTTAGGTTTCTTTGCTAAACATGCCCCAAACCGTGTTCAATGCTCCCTGGCAGTGTGAGCGAGCACCAGGTCATTTACTCAGCGCTGGCACCGATCGGCAGCTACTCAAGTGGGCACACTCAAACTGGGAACGACCCGGTTTCAGTAAGGTGTTTATGGCATCTTACAGAAATGCTCCTGTCCCTGGCTGCTCTCTAGACATCTTCCATCTTTTGCTGCTGTTTCACAGCCACGTTTTCTCTTATTTTTTAAATTACACGTCTCCAGGAGAACCAACGAAACATGCAAGGGGTGGACACAGCAATGAGAGAAGCTGAGACCTAGCACTAGCTCTGCCAGCTGTATGAAATAAAGTGATTACCCAAAGGATTTGTTTTCATTCTAGTCTTTTATTTAAAAAAAAAATTAGCAGTTAGTTATGATAGCAGTAGACTTCTCCAACAGAGTGATTTTGGTGAGCAGTGCCCCCTTGAATTAGATTTTTCTAATCAAGTAACTAACTTCAGCAAGCAGCCGAAATCAATGGTTCATACTAGACATGGACCCAAGGCCATCAAAGCCTTATTATTCAAGCAAGCACCTCCCTTCAGCTTTTATCCCCCCTCAAGGGCTTTCATAATAAAGCAGGCTTTTTTTTGTTGTTTTGTTTTTAATTAGCCCATCTGCCCTGGAGTCATCTATTTCATTTTCCAGCATCCAGGCAAGTTTGGGGTTTCAACTACTCGGTCTTTGAATAGAAAATTTTGCCTCTTAGTTCCTAAATAGCAGCGATGATAAAGCTTCCTGGAAGACATTCTGCTAGCACAGAGACAGAGGCACACAGAGGCGAAGCGACACTTCAAAGGGGCGTTAGCTCTGATGTGGGGATCTGGCTCCCGCAGGACAAGTCAGAATGTGTGGGGATGCGGCTCACGCGTGGACGTGGAGAGGCGTGAAAGGCCCTTTGGTTCCGCAGAGCTTCCTGACCCAGTGCCCTCGAGAGTGGAGCTTCACGAGTGGTGCTGGTGCAGTTTTACTCCTCCTCGCCTTTATTTGGTTTCGCACGGAGAACCGCCCACTTGCTTGGCTGTTTCTGTGTGTGTTCTGGAGGACCCAGAAACGGTTGTGTGAGTAGTGCGGTTACTGTACGAGGAGCAACCGGCAGATTCGCTGCTTCCCGCGCCTGCCGAGCAGCCCGTGACCGCTCGCCAGCCGGCGACGCGCAGTTCCAGGACCACCCAGGCATACACCCCCGTTTCACAGATGCTGTGAAAGCCGCGCTGCGTGGAGGCTCACCGGTCACCCACGGGTGGTCACGCCATCTCAGCCGGTGGTGTGCTCCATCCACAGGAAGCAGGTACCTGTGTGTGCTCCGTTCTTCCATGGGCGTCAGGTGAGCGGTGGATTTTAGCGCGTTGCCTCCTCTGGACCTGTGTGTTCCCGGTGAGTACAGCAGACCAAGCCAGCTCACGCCGTACTGGAAATCCTTGGAGCGGAGCGCTCCTGGCGTTTGTCCCAACCTCTGCTGAGGGTTCCCAGCCCCTCTGACCTGGCGCCTTTCCTGCTCGTGGGAGCACTCCCGACCCTGGTTACATCAAATCAGGGCTGTCTGACGCCATAAATCACAGGTCTGTGCTAACCGGAGGAGGACACGGGGGCACAGGCTCCCTAAGTGTGGGAGCCGGGCATGTCGTGTGCTCCAGGCCCTGCAGCTGGCTGGCTGGCAACCCGATGACTGTGCTGCTCTCAAACGTACGTGCCATGAATGGCATTTTAGTACAGAGGACTTGCTTGGGACATGGCTGGCTGACTGAAGGAGAAGTTCCCCTTTGCAGCCAGGCTGTGGTTAGGAGCATGCCGTACGTACCAGCTGTGCTAGGGATCACAAACGAATACCCAGCTCTCACGAACTCTTTACATCATTAGCACAAATAAAAGCACCTCAGGAAACAGGGCTGCCTCCGGCCTTTAGCAGTCATCTAGCCCATCCTTCTGCTCCAAGGCAGAGTCAGTTAGGTGGAAACCGGCTTTGACAGGGTGTTTTCCTGGTCTGCTCTTAGAAACCTTCAGCAATAAGCACCCCAGACAGTCTCCTCCAGCATCTCACTATGTCTAGAGCTAGGAAAGTTAACCTTCTGGTCTAAGTCTCCCTTGCTGCAGCTGAAGTTCACTCCTCCTTGTCCTGCCTGTGGTGGGAACTCTACTCCCTGCATGCCAGCAGCAGCATGTCGGAGGGCTGCGGTCCTCGTTCTTCTCAGTCTTCTGGTTCCCTTTCTCCTCTCCCTACGCACTTCTCTCCATTCTCTTACTGGTGGTGCTATCTAGACACTCCTCCTCCCCTGCCACTGCTTTCCCCTGAATACTGAAATACCCAGCTGGGGTTTTTGGGTGGGCTGTGTTAGGTGCCAAATACAGCAGCGGGGTTGGGAGGTGCAGCACCGAACTCAGAGAGGTCCAGCAATGTGATGCCAGCACAGGGTCAGGGTGCAGGAAGGATGCTGGCGCACGCAGGGGTGGCGGGATGGGGTTGAGAAAGCGGGACCTGGAAGCTCTGAGCGCATTGCTCCCTTGTTACCAATCCCCGTTTGCAGGGAGAAGGCAGCTCGGTTGCCGGCACAGGACGTATTTCCTGACTTTCCTTCTCCCTTCACGCAGCAAGGAGTGGTCCAGTCAGGTAAGCTGCTGCCATGGAAAGCCAGATCGCTTGGACGTGAGGGGGTCTGGCTGTGAAGCAAGCCACCTTTTCCTTTCCCTCACCGCCCTATTGTTCGGCGGGCCCTGACGATGCTCGACCCCCTCTGCCCGGCATCCGCGTCTGGAAGGCCAGCGTTCCCGCTGGAAAGATGCACGAGGCTGTCATCTGGGCTGCCGAGAAACAAAAGCTCCTGCAGGCACTGCTGTCGGGGGCGGGGGGGACGCGGAGCCTTGCAGCTGTCATGCTCTGAGGGAAGCTCCCTGTTCACTCACCGCCTGCCATCCGCGCTCATCGGGGCTCCAGATACTTCCCCCTCCCTCTCCTTGTCGCTGATGAGCCCCCAGGGATGCTCATGTGGTACCCTCTCCTCTGCAGCACGAACAAGAAGCTCTGTTCCGAGCTCGCCTTAGTCGGAAGCTTTGCATCAGTAATTAGGAAAGATTTGGGGTTTGGCTGAGGTTTTGTTGTCTGTGTGTTGCAGGGCTGCAGCGATCAGACGGCTCCTGCACCCCCAGCAGAGTTAATTATTTATGAATGTTCCCCAGAGACCAGGTCCTGTGAAAAATGATTAAGCCCGCTGGCTGCACCGCTCGGCTGTTGTGGCGGTCGTTCTCCCTGATCGCTGGCAGAGCAGGGTACGGCCCTTATCAAAATAGGTGGGCTACCTAATTGCCTCCTCTGGGAAAAAAATGCCCTTTTCAGATCCTCACCTCCCTGGAGAACAGCAGCCCCCAAACAGCTGTTTCTCGGCATTTCCATGACTGCTGTGAACTAGGGGAAGGCGATAAAGATATCTCGC
>NW_010429764.1:4760-6931 GCF_000710305.1 Buceros rhinoceros silvestris | reverse complement strand
AGGGGGGCGGCAGCGGGCAGGCTGGTGCTACGGGGGCAGTGGGTCTCACCAGGTGCCACAGAGAAGACAGCTCAGTACAGATGTGCAAGGGCACAGAGCCATGTATGGGTTCCCTTCGCACCAGCCCCCGGTGGATAGTCCCTGCCTCGCCGCCTCCTTTGCCAGCACAGTGCCGTAGAACTTCTCCCGACGGGCGCTGCAGGCCAGCACCTTCGGGCAGGGGCAGGAGAGAGGCTGCTCGCTCTGTCGTTGCCGCGTTTTGCAGGACTGGCACTCTCCAAAGGCAGTACCCCGTCTGCCACGTGTCTCGGAGCACCGTTATCTGTACTGTGCCCTCTGAGTATAGTTCTGGGGAGGGCTGAGACTGGGGAGTGGAGTTCCACATCAAACCTTTGTCTCCTATCAAACACTCGTATATCCTAGACACCTGACGTGTCGCGGTCAGTGCCCTGCTGGAGGTACGGGACAGGGTGAGGGTGGATGAGGCGGGGACGTTGTCCTAGTAACTGTCATCCGTTGTGAAGTAAGTGCTGGCTATGGAGGCTTCAAAATGTGATGGAGATGTTTTGTTACATGAACAGCTCTTCTTGCTTCCCAGACGACAGGTCTCTCCAGCGCAGGACTGGGTGCAGCTCCTGTTCTGATGGCTGCAGGCAGCTCCTCCTCCACCCCTGAAAAAAGAAGGGGCTGAAAAAGAGAATGGAGGGGACTACAGCCATTTCTGCCCACCCCACCCCAAATCTCTTCTACAAGTTTGCCTCGCTGAGATAAACTTTGGACAACCATGTCCTCCTGTGTTCAGTCACGTACTCTGTCACCTGAGTACGTTTTGGGTGAAGAAACACCTTTCACTCCTGTGAACCCGCCTCCTGCTCGTTTCATTAATGGCCCTGACCTCCGGATCGGAGGAGAAAGCGGGAACCTTTTCCCCTTTTCACATCACTCAGGACTTTACAGACCTTCAGCATGCTCCTCTGCACTTCCTCCTGCAGAAGAGAGTCTCAGAACATTTCTCAGTGTTCAGTTTAATCCACCATTTTATTGCCCGATCCCCTTGCAGCTCTCCACGCTTGGCTTTCATTTTACTGCTCCCACCACCTCGACCTCTTGGAGCCAAAGGCCCGGTACATCGTGTAGCCCTAGCTCGTGTACGCCACCAGTGAGCATCCTCCTGCCGTGCTGGGAAGCCACTTCAAAGCAGGCAGCCTTGGGATCTGATTTACACCATCTCCAAGGAGAACTTAATCTGTAACTGTCCTGAACAGAAATTCCTAAAGATCGCAGAAGCGGCTAGCCCCAGTTTTGACCTGGAATTTGTTCTGACCTGGAATGCGGTTCCTCTGTTCCCGGGTTCACAGTGTCCTGTGCCACCAGAGCAAAAGGAAGACGTGTTTCTGAAAGCCTATAAATAAAACATTTAGAAAAAACCAGGGCAGCCACACTTACGTCAGCCTTAAGTGCCCAAAAGATGGGTGAGGTGAGGGAGGTGAATGCTGAGCTGTGAATTCCTGAGCCGCCCCAGCCTGTTACTAATTGCCGTGATTAAATATTGACCCAGTGACTGCACACAGGGCTCCAGGCAGAGGCCAGAGCCCCTCCGAGGCAGCGGCACAGAGATGCCAACAGAGGAACAGTTCCCTGAACGCCTATGACCCCAATGCGCCCCCCAGTTAACGTCCCCTGGGAACTGCCAGCATGTGAGAGAGCTTGCACCGCTCTGGCCAGGGGCTGGTGAGGGTCGGGAGGTTTCTGAGCCCAGCTCAGCGCCGCTGGGATTCCCTTGCTGCCTCTCCAGCAGCTGGCAGGGATGCAGCGTGGGGCAGCACGGCAGGGGATTTTCTCAGGAGAAGAGCAGGGTCCTGCTGCTCTGGCTGCCAGCCCCAGCACATCCTTGGGGAAGCCCCCAGACCAGCCTCACAGCCCCGCTTGGCCACCTCCCTGTACAGGCTGGCGAGCCTGGCACCGCGTCCCCCCCACACCCCACTCCCTGGCGCACCTCACCCCCTGCCCGCTCACCGGTGCCAGGCGAGGGGTCAGGACACCAGCCCGTAAATGCTCGCCTGGACTGCCCCTGGTCAGGAAACCCTTTGAGGACAGGCCTTGAGTTCTGCGTGGGCTGCAGAGGGGCGCAGAAAGTCGCCCGACATGGGGCGAAAGGATCCTGCCAGGGA
>NW_010429764.1:3905-4665 GCF_000710305.1 Buceros rhinoceros silvestris | reverse complement strand
AAAGGCCCGTGCCGGGGAAGCCTCTGGAGGCTGTAGCCCTTCCTCTGCTCCCCTCCTCTTCCCCAGCACTGCGGGTTACCGTGCTGGGCTGTGTGCCAGCGCAGCAGATGTGCTACTGCGTGGTATCTCCTCCCCAGAGCGTGGCTGTGCCCAGCACTGATTCTGTCCGTGGTCATTTTTTAATACAGCTGCTGACTTGGCATCAAGCGAAAAATAAAACATGATCCCTTGCATCTGCAACTTGCCCGAAGCCCCTGCAGCCCTGAGCATCCCTCCTCCTGTAACAGCGGTTCCTGGGCTGCACAGGGTGTGAGCTGAGGCAAGTGTTGTCCCAGGCTAGCTGTCACCTCAGAAGCCATCGGTCCCACAAAGCCAGAAGCTGCTGTTACAGGCATGTACGGCACCTCCGCTCCTATAAATACGTCACTTACAGTGGAGAATTCTACGGGTGGTGAAGGGGCAGGTTTGTATTTGTGGCATCCATTGAGTAAAACGAGGGAAAATTCCTTTCCTGTTTTGAAACGCGTCTCAGTGGTGCCGAAGGGAAAGCTGACTGGCTGCTGCAGTTCAACGAACGCCGCTTTCCTGCGCAGCCCGGACGCAGGTTACCCTCTGCTGGATGGATGTGTCAGCCCTGTTAGTGATGGTCCCACATTCGCCATGACAGACTAAATGCCAAACGACGTGAACCACGTATCCCCACAGGGAAATGCAACTCCTGCAAGTGATGTAGGAATCCGCCAGCAAAGCGATGGGGCCT
>NW_010429764.1:2008-3822 GCF_000710305.1 Buceros rhinoceros silvestris | reverse complement strand
AAAGGGATGGGGCCGTGGGAAGAGCAGAGGGTGCTTCAGGGGAGGCTGACGTGGAGGGATGTTGCTCCGCCAGCTTTGGCAGCAAAGCCAGCCAAAGATGTTTCCACCCATCCTGTCCCCATCCCTGTCCCCTTGTGCTGTCTCCCCTGCTCCCCACATTGAAGGGACTGTAAAAGAGCTGAGGTTTAGAACAGCCTCTCAGAAGAAACCAGAAAGCTGGTTGCCCTCGTTGGTTTTTAACCCAGCTCATTTCACAGTTCTGCAGACAGCGGTACTGGACGCTCTTGGAGCAGTGAACTGTGGCTGGAGGCCAGGAACAACCGATTGGGGCAGGGCTGGGGAGAAAACTTCCTGTGCTGGCGTAGGAGGGAGCGGGCGAGCTGGAGGACGTGGAGTCACGCCGGCGTGCCTGCCCTGGCACACAGTGCATGTCTGTGCCACCTCCGCCCAGCGGCTCTGGCTCCGCGCCAAGGGTGAGCTCTGCCTCCACAGCAGCTTGCCCAGCTGCCGGCTCCAGCGGGGTCTGGTCAGCACGTGGCTCCTGGCCCGAGCCACTGAGGCAGGCTGTCCAGGCCTCCTGCGTCAGAGCCAGGTCACTCAGGGAGCACCCCTGCCACCTCCCCTCTGGGGCACCTCTGCCGTCACATACACGAGCCAGGGCTGTATGACAGGGGACTCCGTGACCCGGCAAACTTGAAGATGGAAGGAGGAGGCTTCGCCAGAACATCTTCAAGAGTTCTCCATGCAGCTGTAAAGCAGTTGGTCAGATGGACAAACAGAGCGGGAGCGGGATGCACATCAGCTCCGATTCACCGATTAAGCTGAAGAGGCAACTGGGATTTTGCTGTTTTATGAGGCTCTTGTAACCACTGAACTGTGTCGGTAAAACCAGCTTTAACCAAGTGCTGTCGTGTGACATAGATTTCATGTCTTACCAAGTTCATCAGGAAACATCCCGGCGGTGCTGCCGAACACCCTGCCTGCTGCCTTGCTGGGGGCTCAGAGCTGCTGCACAAGAACTCGGCTTGTCTGGCCCAGCATATTCCCAGGGAGTGCAAACCCAGCGGGTGTCCCTGGTAACACCCCACCGCAGATCCGGGATGCTTCCGCTCCCTGCACTTTGCCACCGAACAGGTCTGTCTTGTCTGTAAGAAATAGGGAAGGTGCTGGCATTTCTGAGACAACCCCCACGGCGTGAGCGTGCGAACACCTCACGTGGCATTGAAGGAGTGTGCTCAGTCACAGCAGAGGAGGGAAATGAAACCAGGCTCCTGCTGCTGCCACATAGCACCAGTCACTGGATCAAGTTTTTCCCTCCACACCCGTTCCTGCTGCCTGCTCTGGCTGAGGCGGGCTGCAATCTGCCTGCTCCTTCCCCAGTCCCATCACAGATCAGACCGATTCCCCTCTCCACCAGTCAGCCCCTTGCTGTGGTGCCCTCTTGCTGGTCTCAGTCCTCTTGCACCTCCTCTTTACCATTCTCCTGCCTAGTCTCAGGTAGGTACACCGCCAGCGCCGGAGCCACAGTCCGCCTTGAGTGGGCTCTGTGGCCTCGCAGACTCCTTCTCCTCAGCTCCTTCCCTTTGCCTCAAGCTGCAGCGGGCTGGCCCGAGGTCGATGCCGTGTTGCTCCAGGCTGCCTGTGCCAGCATCCCCCTTGTAAAGCAAGAGAAGTCACAAGCTGCTCCTCACTGCTTGTTTCCACAGTAACAAACACGGCTTTCTTTTTTCCTCCCCAAACACCTCCACCCCGGTTTTCAGGTGCTGCCTCCACCACTGCTGACGTGTTTCCGAAGACCCTGGGGGTGCTCAGTC
>NW_010429764.1:575-1917 GCF_000710305.1 Buceros rhinoceros silvestris | reverse complement strand
CTTTCCCTAGTTTCTCTCTCGGGCTCTTTTGTGTGCTGACTCCTGGCAGCAGGTTCCCGGGGCTGGTGGAACGTGCCTGTGCTGGTCTGCTGCTGTGCTGCAATCCAGCTTTTACAAGGGACACTGCATGGGGCCAGTTACCTCCCTAAACGCCCTTGTGTGCTGGGGAGGGCTCTGGGAGCGCTGGCGAAGCCCAGCCAGCGAGCGCATTACCGGTTCTGCAGGTACTGCCCTCCCTCCCTTTTTTGGGTGATGGAGACAAGGAAGCTGCACATTGACAAAGCCTGAAGGAATTTAACAGGAGTCTTGCTCTGGTGGTTCCCAAAAAGGTGCCTCCCGCTATCCCACAGAGCTGGAAAAACGTGCACCGTGTGCTGGGATCAGGGGGAAGCAGTCCTGCCGTGCTGTTGGAGAGGCCTGGGCAAGCATTGTGTTATCCCACTTCACATCTTCAGCTCGTGGCTTCTTGCGTCCAGAGAACTGGCTTGCCCTCAGGCTCAGACATTTCTTGGGCGTGAGAAAGGGTCCACGGGTCTGTGCTTCGTAATTTAAGCCTTGTGTCCATAACCTTGTTGCAGTCAGCTACACAGTCAGCCGAGCAGGCTCAAAACCAGAGCTGAACTCACCGGGGCTGAGGCACAGCCTGTCTGTAACCAGCAGCACAGGGAGGAGAGACGTGACCGGAATCGTGGCTGTCCCCCTGGGCACTGCAGCCGGGAAGCCAGTGACAGCCGGGTGACCCACCAGCAGCCTTTGTCATGAGACAGAAGCGGGGCACAAGCTCTGCACGCTCGGCTCCCCCAGCTCTGCACTGACACTCCCGGTTGCTGCTACGTGACTCACAGGCAGTTCAAAACCTTCCCTGATAAAGGTTTTGCAGAGACAAAGACAGCAAACGAGAAGTAACAGAATGATAAAAACAACTGCAAGAAGACCCAATATAAACATTTCCTAGTTTTTATTATCAAAAAGGGACAGTGTGATGGGACAAAACCCGGCACTGATTTCCTGTGTGGCTCACTGCATTCCAGGACGTGTTCTCTCGAGCTAAGCCTGCAAACCTCAGTTCTCACCAAACGCCGCTCCTGGAGCTGAGTGTGTGGTCCTTAGTGGTGCAGAGGAAAACGGGGAGCCGTGCTTGGCAGGCGGCAGGGAGAGGGCAGCCACGGTCCTGGGCAGGGGAACAGCTGGGGAGAAAGAGGCATCTTTGCCAACTTCTTGCCCTGCAGCTGTAGCTGTGGAGGGGCCGAGCAGCACATGGAGCAAGTGCCAGCTGACAGCCACTCCAGGTAACTCATCTTCTCACTGCTGAGAAACGTGACGCACCTGCTGGCAGTGCCCT
>NW_010429764.1:0-443 GCF_000710305.1 Buceros rhinoceros silvestris | reverse complement strand
CGGGACGCACCAGCTGGCAGTGCCCTGCAGGCAATGCAGCACCGGTTTTGGGTCACCCCACCGCGGCTGCTTGCTGCAAGGCCGAGTGTTGCCAGGGGCCGGCAGCAGGAACTGGGGTCTCGGTTTGGGGTCTGGCCCCAGGATTGATAGCACACACAGCGTGGGAGTCACCACCCGTCACCTCCTCAGCAGCCTTTAGCCTATGTCTGTGCTGGTGCCTTGTGCCAAAACTCTGCCCCTCGCCTGCACTACGGAAAGCTGATGGCGCATGGAGTGGCTGACAGCCACCGGTTTGTCAGCCTCAAGCTATCTGAATGCGGCACAGCTTCGCTCCCCTGCACGGCCGCTCCGGCTCCAGCGGTGGAGAAAACCCAGCTCCGCCTTCAGCCCTGGGCAGGGGTGACAGGGGACACGGTGCCTGTGTGAGGCACCTGGGCGTGCAG
>NW_010429763.1:67586-87973 GCF_000710305.1 Buceros rhinoceros silvestris | reverse complement strand
CGGCGCACGGTGACACGCCAGAAAGCTGTTTTCCCTTTGCGCTGGGAGAGCAGTTGCTGCTGCTCCTCGCCAAGCCCTCGCAGGATGCCCTTCCAGCAGGGCTCTGCCCGGACGCGGCAGCGCACCGTCCTTCTGGTGGGGATCGTGGTCCTGCTGGCCGCCCTCGTCCTCGCCGTCGTGCTGGCCTCCCTCCTGACTCACGGAAAGCAAGAGGTCAGTCCCAAAATGCTGAAGTGGAAGGACAGAGGTACCACTAAGAATCTGCAAGAAGTCATCCTGGGAAGATGCTACAACTATGTCATGGCACGATACCCGGAGCTGGGGTGAGTAGCAGTCGTGGTTGTGCATCAGGTGTGTGAAGTGAACAGAAGAGAGCTGCCTCTCACCTCCACCCGGCCGTGTCCACTAGGTTTGCAGTGACAGGGAGGAATCAGGGGAGTAAGACCCCTGTTTTGTCGCAAAATGTACAAACTCAGACAGCAACTGTTGGTGCCTGAGTGGCAGCTTTTTAAGGAAACTACCTGCAGAGCCAGTGTAATACTAATCCTAGGTCAAAATGTGATCATAGATGGATTTTGAAACTTTCTTAGAGCCAGCTAAAATAAAAGCTGGGTTCTAACAGATTGGCGTATGTGGAGGTGGAGCAATTTGCTGTAAAGCTGATCTGCCAAAAATCTTGTAATGTGTCACACTGCATTCACATAGCTGAAACTACACAGGAGTGAGAAAAAGGACAAGGTTCAGCACAAATTTGTAGGATGGGCAAAGATGTTAGAGACATATTGAGAAATACCTTGGGGTTATCCAAAAGAGGTGTTTTTAGCACGTAGGTAGGATTTTGTGATGAGCACAGACAGCTTGCACAGAGGGATGCTGATGGTTCGCAGTGCCAGCATGGAGGTCCCAGGCAGAACCTTCACCCAGTGATGGTCCCTGCTCAACCCATCACAGCTGACACTGTAACACACTGAGCCGCCCACTGCTCCTCAGCTGCAGAAGAGGACTCTGTGGGCCCAGATTTGCAGTAACATATTATGGGCCAGAACTTGATTTTCTGACCCTCTTTGATGCAGGAAAAGGCTTAGTATGAAATAAGGAGTGCCCCGGGTACCCCTGTGGGTACTGGGAATACCCAGCCCCTCAGAAGGGCAGCCAGGGTCTCAGCAGGGACCCAGCCATCACTTCGGTGGCACTGGTCACTGTATTTTGTGTCCTCAGGAAGCCTCTCGCAGACATTTCTGGCTGCCCCACACCTTGGCCAGGTGACAGAAAGAATCATCCTAGTCTTTGTCTTAGAAAAGGTGAGTACTACCTCTCATTTTCATGACACTGAGCTGACGAGAACAAAGCTGTATGTAGTTTGCTTCCATTTGGACTTCTGTTGGCCTTGGATATGCAGTGCTGTATGAAAAAAGCTGGTTTGCAGCATTTGAAGAGAAAGAGGAACATGGAAAATCATGGTCTGAGTGTGCAGAGACTTAAGTTCATGCTTTACATTAAACACCCGAGTGAGTTTAGTGAAGGGAAGGGGCACTCTTTTACAAATAAAATTTAAAAACTCCTGAAGCTTTTGCCAGATCATGTACTTGTTTCTAAAAGCACATATTAATTTTTAAAAGAAGTATACACTCAGTATTTAAATCTGAAGTTATCTTGAAGCCTAATAGCCTTTATTCATTCCAGTTGGGGTACTGAAGGTGTAAAATCCACTTTTGTGTATGTTTTCAGCCAATGTTACATATGTTTTCATTCACAACACAGTCTGAATCTGAAACACAAATATCATTGGGAATAATTTGTTTAAACAATTATTTCAAGAACACTTTAAAAAAATCACAAACCCATGATCATAAATTTTCTAAAAAGGTTTTTACAAGTCATAACATTTTGTGCTATCCTTAATCCAGCAGTGTTTACTAACTTCATGGCTGTGAGCTCACTTTCAGATAAAATTATCTCTGTGTAGTAGGACTCTTTCTTGTTTCATTTTATTTAAGAGACAAATTTATCCAAGAGCACTGAAAAAGGAAAAATATGTTCATTTATGTAGACCTGAAATGTTCAGGAGGGTCCTGAACAGAGAAATGTAGGTGCTTTTCTGCGAATCCAACCTGAGCGGCCTCGTTTCTGATCCTGCTGAGCTCAGCGCAGTTTGTCGTGTAACCAGCCACTCAGTTCTGTCACTGGCACTTTCTGGTAATGGAGTGGGTGTCTTGAGGACACATCAGAGAGCCCTGTATCTTTCATCCCATGCTCTTTCATCGTTAACGTAGGCCTTAGATCTTGTGTCATGAGAGATCTTTGGTGCACTTAATCAAAGACAAGAAGTAGGAACAGGGAACTGCAGAAACTCACGCAGGCTTATGAGCTGAGCAAGCTGTGTCCTATACTCAGAACTTTTGTTGCCACTACTCCCACCATGTGAACCTCCCTGCCTTGGTTAGAAATCTTTTAATTTCCTCATAAATTTTTCCATAGTCTGTTCTTGCCCCTTGACACCAACATGTGTATTTGTTCAAAAAGCTCTGCTTATAGTAAATTCATGGACGTTTCCTCATTTTTTTCCTTTTTTATATCAGAGCCACTAAGTTCCATCTTTTATGATTTTTTTTTTTAAATAGCAATCTGTTCACTGCAGTAGTTGATGAATGTGGCTATTTACTACATTTTGGAGTGCTGTATCTCAAATTGGAATACCTGAGAGGTTTTGGAAAAAAGGGGGATTGTTGACATATGAATATGAACTTTATAATGTTTCTGAATATCACAAACGGATTTAACAGAGGCCATAAGCCTTCAGCCCCCATTTAGCTCTGCTTATGCAATTGTGTGCCACAAATCATGTGAGAAGGCCATGGGCATGCTAATGTACACCTTCACCATCACGACTGCTTTAATCCTAGAGGGCACCTCCTTGCACTCTCCCTCATCTGACGGGAGCCCTGGACACCATACACAGTGGGCACGCTTTGGTCCACTCTTTTCTGATACGATCAGTGGGCTGAACTCAAGCTCAGCGAGTCCACTGGAAAAACTGCTGCTGTCTGCGGTCACGTTTTGCAAGCACCTCATGCTATCAGAATTTATCCTGTTGATTTGCTTATTCTCCAAAATCATCAAAACATTCAGGAGCTGTATTAAACTTGCTCACTAGACAGTGATTCTCAGGTACTGTATACAGCACCTGCTTGCAGTAATTTTATTTAACTCTCTGCGTGCAATATGATCCTCGGTTTTATTTCTGCTGCTGGCCACATGGCTCGTATCATTTGTACACCAACAGTTTCCTCAGATAGTCTTCCTGCATAGACCTGTTGTTGTGCCAAAGATCAGGAAAAACCGGCAGGGAATACCAAATGCTTAAATAATACATTTTCAATATTCGCCTCATTTTTCAGAAAACGTGTGGACGATACAGCATCAGGCTTTGGGGGTTTTGTCCCCTGCACAGAGCATTGCACACCCAGATCCTGACATTACAGAGCGGTGTTTCTGTGTGGCTTCTCTGGAAAACACTGGCTGCTGCCGGAAGACAGAGATAAAGCAAGCGTTTGCCCCAGCTCCACAATATTATCTTTCTCCCACATGAACAAAAGCTGCACGTTCTGTTTTCTCTAGTTTCGCGACAGCCCCGCGCCCGCCGGCCGCGGCCGTTGGCGTGAGCTGTAGCGGTGTCCGAGGGGCGGCCGCAGGCAGCCCGGTGTGGAGGAGGAGGGGGGCTTGGACCCACCGTCGCTCTTTCCCGCTGATGCGGGCTCCCCCTGGTGGCGGACGGAGCACTCGCCGTGCTCATGCTCCAGGTCCCCTGCGGGGCAAATTCAAGCTTGCAGGAATTGGTCCCTGCTTTTATCAGAGGGGGGGAGCGCGATGGGGTGCACCGAGCCACACGCTCAGCAGCTGCAGGCTTGTGCAGGGCCAGGTCAGCGCTAGATCATTCAGAAGAGCAATGCTGGACAACACCAGTTGTGGTGATGCGGTAACTTACCCATCACTCAGAGGATGCTGTTCATGATGGCTTTGCATCTTGATGTCTGCTGGGGAGAACAGGCAGCAACAGACAGAGCATGAAACTTGTTGATACAAAGTTAACTGGTTTGGTTTTCCTCTTCAGCATGTTTGAATTGTCGGATACAATCAAGTCAAATTGTCAGATACAAACAAGTGCTGATCGTCAGATATAATCAGCACTTTGTGACCTGGGGAAGGAGGAAAGAAGACACTTTATCTGAAAGGTCACAATCACTATCCCCAAAACACAAACCATGATTTTTTTTTTTTGATCTAGAAGTAAACTCCTCTTACATTTGCAGCTCAAGATTTTTTCATTCCCAGATAATGACTACTGCCCCTCAAATCTGCAGTCACTCCTTCATCTCTGATTCACCCAAGCTAAGCCAAGCTTGCAAGGAACTACTATTTAATGATGGCTGAAGCCAGGCCAGCTTATTTTTTATCCTAATCGCAGACAGGGACTCTTGTAAGTAATGTGCGTGACCGTCAGGACCCAGCAGTCGCACTGTGTCTGACTAAGCAGTGCAAAAACCCAGTGATGAAGGTGCAAAGCGTAGAACTTCAGTACGTTTTCCATACAATGTTGTGTGGACACACGAGATATAATTCCCCCTTACATAAGATTGGGTCAGCTTATGTTGTCTTTATAGTTAGTGGCAAATTCCTGTTAAAACAAATTTTAACAGTCTATAGTTCTATTAAATTTAGCAAAAGTTGGTGTACGTCGAGGAGAGTTTTGTCTTCTGAGTGCATGATCATAAATGCGTTTTGCCTTTCCACTCCCTTGCACGCCTGTGGACATGGAGATAAGATATGTCAAAAAGAACATATGGAACATGATTTTGCCTGAGATACTATTGCACTTGCAGCACAATTTCCTCCAGAAAGAAATCTGCAGTCTGTTGTATGCTTACTTTAGCATTTTGCCTTCATGCTTTACTAGTCATTTTTAATCTAATTTCATTGCGTTTGTTCACTGGTTGTTTACACTTTCACGTCAAGCAATGGCTAGAAACAACAGCCATGATTAGATCCAGTGTCACAATATTTCAGCTTTATTTTGTATAACCATGACATTATACTGAAACTTACCTGGTATTTGTTTTTTCATTAAGAAAAGGTGCCTTACATAGGAGAAACCTTTACTGAATCACAGTCTTCTGAAGAGTACAGTGTTACTACCTAATTATAATGTGTTAGCCCTCCAGTAGAGCATGCTGCAGACTTCCAAAGCTTCTCAATTTAACATACATCAAACTGCACAGGATTTAGATTTTTAAATTCTTGGAGATACTCAAAATCAGACTGGACACGGCCCTAAGCAACCTGCCCTGGACCAAGGGACAGTCTCCAGAGGTGCCTTCCTATTATTCATTTCTATAGAAAATGCTTTTAGACTTGCAAGAGGTCCACTAGATAACTAGGACAAACAGTGATGCAGAAACGATTTGGCTCATCTGTAGGGACAATGGTGTTGATGTTGTTGTACTTTTGGTTTGTCTCCAGTATTAAGGTGGACACTGTATCATCATTATAACTCACTGCTTATTAAAATGCCCAAGTCAGAACATTTCTGACAATACTTCAGTGTACGCTCTTAGAATTCCTCTCCCTATTTCACGTGCCAATGAAATATAAATATATATAACATATATATAAACATATATGTAACAACAATATAAAAATTGTTGTTAAATTACTATGTATTTTCCGTAAACTCAGAGTTCTTATATTTATTTAACAGTGGTTAGATACTTAATGGTTCTTACTGCAAGACTCTGTAGCATTTCAAATAATTTTTCACATTTGGTTTAGCCTACACATGCTGCATCACCCCAACATCATATATTAAAATCTTGCAGTGAAAGTCTGCTTTGGTTTTAACCCTGGATACCAGAGCGAATATCATTCTGTCTGTACTGGCCTTCTACACATTAATCAGAAGTGTTTGTTGATGAAATACTGTTCAAGTTAGTTTTCTGCTGCAACTTTATGCAGCTATTTAGTCATGCACACTTAGCTGCCTGTTGTTTGACTTCTCTCTTCTTCCTTGATTTTGTAAAATTGGCTATACAGAGCAAGGGCTGGTGGCTCTCTATAGCACCACTCTAGGACTGAAATTATTAAATGTTCGGATGAGCCAATCTAAGAGCTTTTTGTTGCTGAAAAGGGGAATCCTGTTCCCTCCCACCTCTCCCTGCTTCAGTTCTCCTGTAACTGAGATGTCAGTGAAAAGAGCTGTGCTCAGAGGTGGTGATGTTCAGCTGCCTTTGGTAAGATATAACTTGAGAATTGTTTAACACCTCAAAGTACCATGGGGAAATATCACTTTAGTTATCCATAAGGATAGGAGGAGTAGATCTTTTCCCCTGTAGGATCAATGAAATTCTCCCTCCAAAGTCCGAGGGTAAAATCAAATGCTCAAGATTCAGTATATCTTCCCAGGAGATAATGCCAGACTAAGGTATTAGGAAGGAGCTCACTCACAGTCATACTAAATATCTGATCTGTTCCCTTCTCTTTGTCCTGCTGACACATGCCACCCTTGAAGCAGGAAATTCTCCTGACTTTCTGCATTTATGCCACATCCCAGCAGTTTCAGTCCTATAAAAAAACCCCAGTGTACTTCAAATTCATATTATGGTGAAAAAAGATTCCACAATGGCATCAAGCTATTAAGTGTTTCCTGGATATAACATACTTTTGTTTAGATCCTTCCTTTAGAAATGTTTTTCCAAGTTCAATATTAAAAATAAAACAATACTGAAAATACACTTTCTAATGAAGGGTTAAGATGGAAGCTTGTATTTGTTCCTTCTATATCTGTTGATAACATGGTCCTCTCTTGAAAGCTTAAACAGTAGAACAACTATGACCCTCTGTCAAAATGCAGTCCAGGGGAGACTTCTGCCCTTCTAGAGGCTGTGTTCCATTTACAGAGCATAGCTGAAAACACTGTCTTCTTAAAAACTTGTTTTTCCGCTCAGGAAACCTGAAATCCAGTCAGCAAAATAATAAAAAAAAAATCTGCATATGTGGATGAACTTTTCACTGGTTTATAGCTGCCATCACTTGGTTCCACCCTTCCCAGAAGGGTGATAAGGCTTAGTATTGTCCTGGAGCATCAATTCCTGACTCATATAAAATACTCCAGGAGCTATAAACCAAAGCCACAAATACACCTGCCCTTAAAACCTCCTCATTCCCACCAGAGGTGAAGGACCGGCATGACAAGGAGCTGTCATTTGTTCCAGGTCATTCCTCATAGATGAACAACACAGCCCTGAGGCGCACCCAAGAGAAATCTCACCTTGTACTTCTTTTTCCAGACCTCCAGACTCCCCACCTCTGCCATGGAAAATTTAATTGCTCTGCCTACAGGCAGCCTTTCCGGAAGTCATTTCTCTGTGGCAGAGTTTTGGATCTCTATCCCTACTCCCAGTCAGTTTGTCCCACCCTACTGGCTTTTGAACTATTTAATTAACAGAGAGCAATCCTTACAAGATAAAGCTGCCAGAAATATGTCATTCTTACACTGAAAAGAGTCAATTACCATAAATGTTACAGTGGCAGATGCTTTTCGATAATTAAACTAAGTGGGTTGTTGAGGCTAGTGCTCATTGAAGATGTTGAGATTGACAGCTCCTCCATGATTTGTTTCCTTCATCCTTTCCCTTGGTAATTTTCCCCATCTCCATTATCCTAATGCTAAAAGCAGCGGGCAGAAGTCTCCTCAAATCCACAGCAATTTGGCTGATCGGCACATTGGCTGATCTCTCTTAACTCCCTTTATCTGATTCTTAGCACAAAGATACCTGATGGGAGATTTTTGGTGCTAGAATAATAGGAGCAAAGCTGATCCATCGTACACATGTACCCATTTTCTGACACAATGTTCTGGAGATGGGTTGGACTATCTCCCGGCATGAAGGACCGCACATCTTTGGGGCTGACCTCAGCTGCTGCTCCTGAGAAGTCCCATCTCCCGCGTGATGGCAGTGTGCTCCTTGAGTATAGCTCCTCGCACCCGCTGCTCAAGTTGACTGCAGAGAAGTCACAACTACAGCTGCCTGCGCTGGGCTTGGCAGCGGCTCAAAAAAACCTACTCCAAAGTAGCGGCGAGACATGGCAAGGTTGGGGAAAATGAAGGGACAACAGAAGAAAAAACAGAAATGCTTAGGGCAAAAAGGTAGTAAAGGATTCTGGGTTACTGAGGGCTTCCTCTGAACTCAGGCTTAAGGGTTATTGTTCATTGCATTATTTCTGACAACATAAAGACATGGCTAATCATAAGCTCACATGAAAAAATAAATTGAATATGGATGTATATATTGCACTGCTCTCCACAGCCAGCACGGTTTACCTGAAAGAGGCAGATAAACTATCACACAGACAAAGATAGGTCTGTTAGATGCAGAAATACTGTTGCACCGTTTATAGGCTTGGTATGCATTCTCCTTTTGAAATGTCTGGCCTTTCACGGATGAAGATGATGTCTCAGACTCCCAGCAAAGTGTGGCCTTATGCCTTTAAGGAGCTTTGTTACAACCACAGGCTTCTCACCGACTTTTTAAAAGAGCCAGATTTCTGAGTGTTCAGTTGTGTACTGCATTACTGTTTTGGCTAATGGTGGTAGCAAATGAGAAGGATTTTCTTACACAAATTGCAGCTGTGGTGAGGTTTGATCCCTGCAAAGGCCACTTACATTAAGGACTCGGGGAGATGTTTCCAGCTCTTACTTAAGAATGTCACCACAGAGCCACAATTAAAATCTCAGCATGGCCTGACGACGTTGTCATGCTTTAGGAAGAAAACTCAGGACCTTTGAAAACCTGCTGTTGGTTGCAGGGAAGACCATGTCTCATCGGGGAAGTGTGTTTGCCTGGTAGAGTGATTTGAACAATATGGGCCGAGTTGATAGGAGTTCTCCAGAACAAATCCTGGAAATAGATTTTCACTTGTAAATTTAAAATGGGTCCCATACTTGAAGCATCTCTCTCAAATTTTTGAGTAAAAAAATAGAGGCAATACAGCCCAAGGAAACACAGCTTTTCTTAGCTATTTTTAGAATCCAGCGTCAGTCCAGTGCTGAACTGAAAACAAGACAGTGTTCTTGGTGTAACTGGAATCAGCAGGGATGAAACTTATACTTGATATTATACCAATTAAATTGATTTCAATTGGGGATGAACTTGCTCTGTCATGTCCAGTGAAAGAAAAAAATAAAATTACAAAGTTAAAGGAAAAAAAATCTATATTAATAGTGATTTCCTCAGTAGCTCAATGGCATCCCATTCCTTTAAGTGAAAGGATACTCTTTCAAGGTTAGCCAGACCAGTGTACTGATATGCAAGGAACAATGATGCAGAAACTGTCCATTTTCCTAATATGCACATTAAAGTTTGGCTGCTCAAATAGCTGCTAATGAAACATTCTTGGACCCAGCTTCTGTCTGATAGATTAATGTGATATTCATATAAAAGGTAAATGGATAGAAATACTGAAATTCTTTGGAAAATGCAACTTCTACCCAAATGTAAGGACAAATACAAATGCAGGATATGCTCTGCAGTATACATAATATTGGATCTAATAAGGAAATGTAGTTTGAATGGTTATTTGTATCCCTGCCTTTATTCAATGCTCGCTCTGTCTCCAAAAGGTCATAAGGCAAGTTCTGCAATCCTCACTTTCCAGAGACAGGGTTGTGGATTTAGTGTTTGAGTTTACAGCAGGTTTCACAGTGTTCCTTCTAAGTCCGTTAGTTATTATTTCACATTTACCAACATTTCCCAAACTCTATCATAAAAAAAAGCTTGAAAAAATAAACATAAAATTAGAGTATATTTATTTTATATGTCACTGAATTTGGATGAAATATTTCAGATTCTGTAGCAGTGTAAAAAGCCTTAAATATTTCAGCATAAACAAAGCTAGCCTCAAAGGAAGAAATCCATTATGCATAAAGAGATGATATTTGTAGATACAATGCAGAATTAATATGCAACCCAAAACATACAAAGCCCAGAGAAGGAGAGCCCACGAGCTCCGCAGCAGTGCAGTACATAAATACATTCACATATAGACTGTTGTACCTGAATTAGGTGAATTTAATTAACCAGTAGACTGGTGATCTCTGTTGCACCATTCCTTCCTTTTTAAACCAAGAAAGAAAATGAAATCACTCCATTTCATGACTGAGAATTTCCTGATGAGGAGTTGGGAGCAGCTTTAAGAGGACAGGTTTTTTCTCAGGCATGTTTTGGCAAGGCAGATGTGCTTGTTTCAACCTGAAACTCTTCTTGCTGGGATTTTCAACATACCAACTGCCAGCAAACTTCTCATTCTGTTTTCACAAGGCCCAGAGCTATGGCAGGTCTCTGCCCTTATCTCTACTCAGTGTAGTTAAATGCTGTGCACTGGACAAATATTTATTTGCTGTGCTGAGAAAAGAGACAGGTGAAATTTTATTAATAGTGTCTACCTCAACAGTGAGGCTGGGAAGAGTGGCGTATCCTCCTGGAGCTGGGATTAAGGAGTCTTAAGAATTCTCACTGCTTATTTTTTCATATATCAACTAAAATTGCTGTTCTATGTGACTGGTAGTCTCTTCAAGGTGTGCGGCAAAACCTCTATTTCATATCAGAGAAGTAGTTTTCCAATGGAAAATCAGTGAATTATTTTTATTTGGTTGTAAAACTGTACAGAAAGAATTAAATACTGTTTAGCTTTTGTATGGATTTTTTTACACTGGAGATCTGTATTTTGATTTCTAAAACAACACTGAAATTGCCTAGTTTCTATAAAAGCTCATCTTCATGCCTTATCATTCTTCTGTGTGGTATAGCTAAAAGTACCACACTGATTACCAGCTGCAGAAGAGCTTCTCCTGTTTGAAGGCTAAGCCTTACCACTTCTGTGACATCCAACACAGTTTTGCTCAACTCTGCCAGGACTGTGGATAAAGCCTCTTCTCTCAGATATGAGGGATATCCTTGCACATCATCAAGTACTGACCTTGGTGTCCTGAAATGCTAGAAAGCTGTTGCTTTGAATTTGTGACTTAGGAAGCTGTCTTGGCAGGGTCATGAATCACCTGGATGGCTGTTGCTTTGTGCTTCTCACAGCCATGATTGAGTCCAGCAGCAGAAGTGCTTTGTACTCTGTCTGTCACTTACCTCTCTGCTTTGGGGAAAAAAAGGGGGGTTTCCTTATGATTCCTTGAAAAATATTTTGTCTTCTGAGACCATGCTGAAAAGCTTTGCAGTATGAAAGAATAAGCGACCAGGTAACCAGCTGTCACCTGTGGCTGTTAACACCATTACATACAACACATTTCAGGAGTAGCTAAAAAAAAACCAAACCAAGATAGTCCTGCCAGGAGGACAAATAATTTGACAGATTAGAAAGTGTGAGCCATATAAATGTCTGTAGATGTACCAGTGCTTACAGCCAAGCCCTGTAAATTGTCTTTATGATACTGTTGGCTGTGTAAAGCAAAGGGGCCAGCTGCCTATTCCGTAACGTCACCCCTTAATCACCAGTAGCCCTCTCTTTTGGCTGACTCACTGTGGTCATTTTGTAATCCTATGTGGCGGGGACATGTATTTACAACCTGCCAACCCCTAAAGTTGGGAGGATGGTCAGTTTGCAGTCAGAGACAGGGTCCTCCAGGAGAAAATTTAATACACCCAAGTTAAATTCTGCTAAGTAAAACGTTTGAGTACTCCCTGACATGACAGTGCAAGAGCAAAGCAATGACTGTGCTCCCTAGAGCACCTGCAGTTTGGATTCTTAGTTCTACAGTGACTCTAACTGAAAGAGCATTTAGGCTTCTGGATAAAAGACAGTGGCCCAGTAAAAAATCACCATTGTTGTTAGTCTTTACTTACCTGGAGGTAAATTTGGTTCGTATAGACAAGAAGTGTGGTCCCTACCTAACACAGCTGGAGCTGCCCCTGTGGCACACTGGCATGGTAAGAAATGAAGTTTGACATGTGACCAGAATTGCCCTGGTTGTCCATACAGCTGGAGATCCTCCAGGCTGACTTCCCTTATCCCTGCCTCCAGGCTCTATCCCTGTTTCAGGCAGCATTGTAGAGTGGCAATAGCCAAGTTTATTTTAAATCAGCAGGGTGAGGCTGTGGGATATCTGCAGCCCAGACAGAGCTCTGCAGCATAATGCACTTGGGTGCTCCAAGAGTGAGAGATGAGGATGTATCTACCGTAGACCCTTAACAGAGGAGGACTGGAAGAAGGTGGGCATGGAAACCTGCTGTGGTAACCACCTTGGTGGTATGACTTCCCAATAGCCAACAGCATATGTATTGCTAAGTTAGATTTTTTTTTTTTTTTTACTGCATAAATAAAGCCAGAAGGGAAGGAAGGCCATGGACTGCCTAATCCTTTCTGGTGTGATCCTGGCCCAAATCCCTGTAGTGAGTCTGATAGAGGCATTCCCTCTAGTAAGTAGTGCTGTCAGGTGCTGTCACTTTCTTCTGGACACAGAGAGAAGACTGGCCTTGTCTTTGCATGATGTCTACTTTCTGTTCATATTCAGACAGTGAGGAAGTGGCCAGGACCTGACCAGGGGTTCTGGGTCCCACAGTTTAGACATGGCCCGTGTAATACACCAGCTCAGCTCTCTACATTCTGCTTTGCCCCTCTGATGCTCAAATAGGCTCTCAGTAGAAATTGTGATCAAGATTAGTAGTAGGAATGAGATCGCACAACTGTAGGGAATATTTGAAAATGTTTGGAAACCTTCAATGAATTACTGCTGTTTTCCTTAATCCTTTTAGGATTATTTTTAAGACTAATCAAATTCCACATCCTATATGTTACCCAAATACCAGCTGGTACCAAAGCCTGCAGCTGCGCGTCTGTCATGAACTAATAGATCAGTGCTATTTTTATAGTGCTCTGAAGGCATAAGTTTCTTCACACAGACAAAGTCCATTGCTTAAACCGCTTTTAGTAGGAACACACTGGGAGATGATTGCAAACAGTGAAGAAAGAGTGGATGAGTCAAAGACTGTCAGAATAGCTCCATTCAGACAGCAGGATAGCGCAGTCAGCGTTTTAAATTTACATAAAAATAGGGAAGAGGAGGATGCAGAATCACTGCATTACTGTCACTGCCGTAATGAAAGGGGCAGGCTTTCCACTGGGCCTGGAACTATGGGAGCATGAAGAGGAGGGAAGTGCAGCAGTGGGTGACTGCCTGGAAAACACATACTAGACAGACAATAATTATGGATTATCTTAATGCAAAGTTTTCATTTGTTACCTCAAGCACAAGAAAGCAATGTCCTGAGCCATCCCAAATGTAACAGTATGCTGCAGCCCCAGGAAGGGAGAGTGGCACTACTGCAGTACAGAGATGGGATTGCTTGCTTGCACTGTGCCGCAAATTTCCCCTTGGCAGTAGGAAAGGAGTCCTGCTTCTGTCAGCAGGGAGGTGCTTTATTTCCTAGGCTGACGAAGCAGCAGCTTAAGAAACAAGCGTGGGCTGAGGTGATAGGGTTGTGTAGTGGCATGAAGCAGTTCCCCCCACGTAATTTCAGTGGCATTTCTCTGACTCACACCAGTGAGAGCAAAAGGGCCAGGACATGTAACATGCTAAAGGATCAGAAGGAGACTGAAAAAACTCACTGGAGACCAAGCACCTGATCTGAGTTTTGGTTATACGTGTGCAAATCAGCTGTTGCTCCAGCAAAGTCAATAGCTGCAAATTAGAGCACAGATGAAAATAACTTCAGGTGCAAACCAGCCAGACCCCTGCTTTTGGCTTAGATAAGTTATAGATATCATTGTGTAGAGTCGAATGCTCTGCAGGGGGACATGTGGGGCTGTTTTTGACTCGCTATATGTGCGGAGGAAGTATCCTTCAGCCATATTTTTAAAATGTACAAGTTACAGTCTGCCACATTGCTTCTCATGGTTTGGAATGAATAGCCAAGGAATTTGATCTTCTGGTTATGTGGTATCTGCACTGCTATTTTTAAAGGACAAAAACATAAACTAGGGCATTCAGATATTGCAATAATCAGTAATTTAAAATGCAGTAAAGAAAGAAAGATGTTTTAGAACTGCTTATTCCTCAGTTTATACTTAATTTGCTGAAGATACTCTGCTTTTGTAATGATAATATATTTTGGTGCCTGAGCATAGTTGAAAGTCTTTTAAAATCTGATTCATGGTGTTTGACCAGAACAGGAGTTCCTTTCACAGCCATAAATGCTCATAAATACTAATTAACTTTGTTTTAATCTTTCGGCAGAGATAAGGATTGCCTAAAGATATGGGAATCATTAAAACATGCGTTCATTTACAAGAATCCCTGTAATATTACATCAGAAGATTATGAGCCTTTAATGGAGTTAGCAAGTCATCCTATATCCTGTAACAAGGTAACGGTACAATGCTTGGTGAGCTGCTTAAGTAGTGTTGTTGTGGGATGGCATGTCTGTGCAGTGCTGTGAGTGAGGGGATCTTGTCCATAATGATTGTGAAGGTCTGCAGGTTATGAGGATGATATTTTCCACCGTCACTTATTGCAATAGCCCTGTGGTTATCACCTTTGGACCCCAGTAACCCTGCTCATTATCTATTTCTGGAAATCATCCCTCTGGAAGACTTGCCTCAAACCTCAGTGCTGGGGTCATCCTGGTAAAGTGACAAAGGTGACCCTGTTCCCTGAGCATACGGCTCTCTGTAAGGAGCATGCTGTCATACTTTTAGAGGGACACTGCTTCCAAAAAGCTGCTCACCCATGTGCAGGTCAGAGGTACACAACAAATTAGTTACATATCCTATGAGAACTAGTCAAAACCTTTACAGGCTGAACTAATGCATTTTCACAAAAGACAACCACCCTAAAACATTTTGGAAATGGAAGCATGGGGTACAGAAATAAGAACTGACCCACTAAGGTGAACTTGGAGCATTTCAATAAAAACTAAGACTCCTTCATTATAATGAAAACATTTGGTTTTCTCTAGGAAAATTTTCTGACCAGCTCTAGTATAAGTATCACTTATTAGACATTGTACCTTATTTCACAGTCACTGTTTTGGAGCAAGACAAGTGACCTCGTTCATCGTTACACAAAATCCAATCAAAATTTCCTTACCTTGGAGGATACCTTGTTGGGTTATATGGCTGATAGGGTTTCATGGTGTGGAGACCCCTCTGCCCCAGGTAATAAGTCCTGTTTTTTGTGAAACAAATACGAGCACTGGAATTCAATATTATTCTTTTGTATATCTAGACCTAAACACCCTACTTTTCACATATTCTTTTCCTGTAATTGAATTTAAAACCTTAACTGTATTTCAGCCCCGTGTTATCAAAAACTGAAAGTAATACTTAGGTTATTTTAAAAGCCAGAGCTTTTTTCTGTTATTAAAACACCAAGCTGCTGCTTGGACTAATGGTCTCATCTAGCCCTCTCTGTCGAGGTTACTGACATCCTTCCTGTGACTTCTCTGGAACAAATGGCAAAACAAGAATGTCATTCCAAAAGGTCCTTGCCATTGGCCAGGCAAAAGTGGTGGGGGCAACGTGTAGGTACCCTGGGGTTAATGCTGACTCCTGGGTTGGTGCTTAAGGCTAGCAACCTCACAGCTGGGCTGGTATTACTGAAAATGTTGGGCAAAGTTTAAGTTTTCAATACGATTGGACAGTGTTTGTCAAGAGCCAATCTGTTTTTCACATTTAGGACTATGTGTTTTTCCATTCTCAGTTTTCTGAGAATTATTTGCATATAGCCTGCAGCTGCCCCCTGAAACGTGAGCAAACAGGAAGACCTTTGCACACATGCAGATTCCTTTTCCTCTTAGAGCCCTTTTCTCATGTAGCTTTCTTGCTTTGGTAGGGGGCAAATCTTTTTGCCTTTGTTAATCAGCTCTAATCAAAGCCATATAAACATTGCAACAATACTCATTCTTACTTAAGCTATTCTATAAACATATTTTGTCTCAGGAATCAACTATGAATCTTGTCCAAAACGAAGTGAATGTGAGAGCAACCCTAGCTCTGTGTTCTGGAAAACGGCATCCAAGATGGTAAGATCTAGAATAAATCTACCCGAATCCGAGAGTGTTGAAAGGCACTAAGTTCCTGACACTGCCAAAAATGTGAGTTTGCAGATTGGACGTAAACCATGGAACAGTACAAGTTAACTTGAGCTTTAGCTTCAGATGCTAAAAGCCCTAGCATTGGAAATTTGTGTTTCCACAGTCCCATAGTTTATGTACAATATTTAATGTCACTGTAGTTTGGGCATTCTTATTTGTGCACACAGACTGTGCCAGTATCTAGCACAACACTTGGCAGACAGCTGGAGCTTTGGAAATAATGCTCACAATAACAGTAAACACCTCCTTAATTAAATCACAGGGCTGAAATTACTAAAATAAAATACATTTTGGCATGTTAATATTGAGAGCAGAGCCCAAGTTGGCACAGAAATTTTCCAAGCAGCTGAGACTCCCCTTGCACCTTGCAGGAATGAACCTGAAGAGCACGTCCTTCCACAACAATATTTGGCAAGGTTTCTGTGATGTCTCCATATGCACATGCCAATTCCCATGACATGAATTAGATCCTGCTAGTCCCAGTTAAGGATTTAGGCTGGCTTTGTTGAATCAGGACTTTACAGAAAAAACTTCCACAACCCCTCCTGCATTTACATGTCTCTCAAGAGTTAGTCCTCGGTGTGACTATTAGTAGATAACTGCTCAGGTGGAAAACAAGCATTCCTGTATGCTTGAGCTTTTGTCTGTGTAAGAAAAAGCCTACTCTCCATTAAAAAAAAGTGTTTTGTGGAAAACTCATGTACACAAGTTTTTCAAGCTCAAAACAGTTCTGTCTTCTCATTAATCCCCTCAGTTGCAGAGTCGGGGAGGCGTAAACCATCATACAGAGTCAGGCTTGCTTGACTGCAGGCTTTGTAGTCCAAATAAATTAAAGATTTACTCGTGTCGTTACATTAGAAAGTTACACATAGTGAATCACGTTGTTTAGATACAAGAGGACTTGGAAGATTCCATACTTACAGAAGGTGACCATAAGTATGGTCACCTGTGTTAAGCCTTTTAAAAATTCTTTGTCTTACCAATGAATTATGTATCTATACTGGGTACTTTTTGTTGTAATCTCCGTAGTTTTTAAGTATTTAGACATGAGTTTTAACAAATGGAAGAGCAGTGGTTACATGATCCAGTAATTTAAAAATCAAATCAAACAAAACTCAGTGATGAGTTTTACTAAAAGCACTGGGAAGAAAAATCCCAAGCAAAAAGAATACAGAGCATGGGTCACAAGGTAATGAATACTCGATGGTTTGCATAATCTTAAACTAGTGATACCTCTGTCCTGGCTCATTCTCATCATCTGAGTTAAAGCAGTCTGAGGATTGTTCCAAAAGTTACTACAGCCCCATCAGGCAACTGTAGCTGCTGGAGCTCTGGAAAAAAAAACCCCAAACCTGAAAACAGCAGTGACAGCAAAGTTACTATACTAGTCCTGTGCAGCCTCAGACTGCCAATTCATAGCTGGCTAACGCAGCTTTATCACAGTTTTTCCATAGCCTTTAGAGGCTTTTTTTTTTTTTTTTTTTTTGCACTGACAAATTCTACAAAAATATTGGCTGGATCCTCTGCTTGTGTAAGACAGTTCTGGTGCTATCAAAGAAGGTACAGTAATTTCTGCTAGCCTGAGTCTGATGCAGCACTGCACGTCTGTTCATTTGTTTTGCTCAGTTTGCAGAAGCAGCCTGTGGGGTGGTTCAGGTGATGCTGAATGGATCAATAGAAGCTGGAGCTTTCAGAAACAGCAGGTATTTACTCAGCATGCTACCAGACATGTTTCTGTGGGGCCTGCACGCTGGCGAATGTGTCTTTGGCAGTGAGTCATAGTGCAGAATGGATTTTTGGTAAACTCATGTAAGGCTCTAAACCACTGGCTGTTGTAGGGCTGGTTCACTTCACTCCTTCTGTACAGTGACTGTAATTAAAATTCTTCAGGGGGTATGCCGGTGGGGTTTCCAGTGTGCTCTTACTGAATGAAGTAACTATTATTACAGTTTATTTATTAATATCATGTTATATTGCTACCTGTTCATAGAGCTGATTGGATTTTACCCCTCAAGACTGTGCTTCCTTGGGTTAACTGCCTGGAACTGAAATCTTGAATAATACTGAAACATGAAGAATATGCTGGCTGGGGGAACAGCCACATTCATTTCCCTTGCATTAGACCAAACCAATAGCCAGTAAATTGAACTGGAGAAAAGGTACTAAAGGTGGAAAAACTTCAGCTTGTCTCGGTCTAGAGACAGTTTCAAAAGTTCTCTTGAAAGTGAAATAAGAACGAGGAGAAAGTATTTTACTGTAAGATAATTAAATAGTCTGTGAAAATCCATTGGCAAGGTAACATTCTATTATTGAGAACAACAGCAGCACTAATAAGCACCAGTTCTTGGGGAATACACTGTACGTCTTTCTCCAATAACTAACAATGTTTCGCTTCTTTCATGTCCCATTCTTACAGCATCTTTGGAAGTATTGAGATCTTAAACTTAAATCCAGACAAAGTCTCTGCAGTACACATTTGGCTTATGCATGACATTGGTGGACCTCACAGGTAAGTCACTCTGGTACGAAACGACGAGCGGTGTGTAAAAAGCAGACAGTACAGCTTGCTTCTCACAAGTGACTGTCTCTAACAGTGACACTGTCTTAAACCTGCTCATGAAGCCTGCTCTACATTCCCTCTCCTAGCTGCTTACTTTACTGGAAAGAACAACATTTGTCTTGTTGTTTTGTTTAGTAATTTTTGTAGATACTCTTGAACACTTATAGCTAAGACACAGTGATATTTTCCTTGCTTTCAAGAGGTCCTATGACCTTTAAATATCTTCCAACTCCACTGAGCTCTTTATTATGGGTGCAGCACTGAAGTCACAGAGCAGGCTATATGTTTGTCCACAGAAATTATGCTGAGCAGAACCTTTATTGATAAAATAATTTCAAATACAGGAACAGTTTTCCTAGAGAAGTTGTGGACTCTCCATCTGTGATCATACTCAAAAGGGGTCTGGGTCCTGTGCAACTGTTTTACCTGATATTGGTTACGTGAGATAAGCTCAATCAGTCCCTTCCAACCTAAATGATTCTATGATATTTAATAACAAAATTGTAGTTTAAATGCTTACCATTACTGGTATTACTGGAATTCCTGATACCAGAACAGTGACCTCAAATCACATCTGAGCCTTTCTGAGTGACCTTTTCTATCCCAATCAGATTCATTTGCAGATCTATCACATTTCAAGCACTAAGTGCGAGGCTCAGTGCCTTTGACCTCTATCTTCAGAGCTTGTTCTGTGGTTCACATGGTTATAATGCACTGCCATGCTTTCTCCCATCCCTAAGGACCACCCATGATGGAAGCAGTAGTTTTGATGCTGTGGGTCAGGAAGCAGGCCATGATGATGTAGTGCAACTCAGGAATGAGTGTGGACCCAGCAGAGACCCTTGCAGACAGCCTCACTGACTAACACAGTACCAGCTCCACTGTTGCAGCTAGCCCAGACACTCAGAATCGTCTCTTTGTCACACAAGTTGACACATCTATCACAGCTCACAGGCAAGCATCTATCTTGTGGTCAGCATGCCACACATCCTTTTGTGGCCCATTGCATAGAGGTTTGCTGGAGAAAAGGACATTGAATAATCTGTACATTATTTCCCCCAGACATTACACTTGAACTTTTCTCCCAGCATCAGAAAATCCATCATGTTCCTTCTCAACAACTTTAACAACCCAATGCCCTGCCAGCCTTCTTGACACATCCTCCTCCTGTGCCAAGTTCACAGCAGTTTCCTTTTTATTTTCTGCTTACTCCCAAGCTGAAACAGGGAGGGTAGCTCCAAAAATATGTATTCCTTTTATCTTCGGATTTGTATTCCATGTTGAAAGACCGATAGCATCTGACAAATCTAGTAAACAAAGAACAGCTGGCTCTGCTTTCCGCTAATGCCATATGTTAGGAACTGGATTTGCCCCAGTGTTGCATTATTGCCCTGATGTGTGTCCTACACTCTGGACCAGGAGGTAATTTTTATCCCAAGGTAACAAGTCTTTTGCAGCGTCTCCCTCTGTGTCTATGATATTTGTCAATGCTTTCACTACGGCTTTGGGGCCCCTTGAGCTATTTCAAGCAAATGAAACAGAAAGATCTCAAAGGTATGACATTGCTACATGCTTCACGAAACCATTAGCTGGATGAAAAAAAATATACAAATTGGGGCTTCTACAGATGGAGGAGGCTGAAACAGGCCCTTGTTAAAACAGAGTGGCAGGAGGCA